>NW_027411758.1:0-193844 GCF_047663935.1 Musca autumnalis
AGTACAAAAGTTCACCGGGCATGACTTTCCCAATACAAAAGTTCACCGGGCATGACTTTCCCAATACAAAAGTTCACCGGGCATGACTTTCCCAGTACAAAAGTTCACCGGGCATGACTTTCCCAATGCAAAAGTTGACCGGGCATGACTTTCCCAATACAAAAGTTCACCGGGCATGACTTTCCCAGTACAAAAGTTCACCGGGCATGACTTTCCCAATACAAAAGTTCACCGGGCATGACTTTCCCAATACAAAAGTTCAACGGGCATGACTTTTCCCATACAAAAGTTGACCGGGCATGACTTTCCCAATACAAAAGTTGACCGGGCATGGCTTTTCCCATACAAAAGTTGACCGGGCATGACTTTCCCAATACAAAAGTTCACCGGGCATGACTTTCACAATACAAAAGATCACCGGGCATGACTTTTCCCATACAAAAGTTCACCGGCATGACTTTCCCAGTACAAAAGATCACCGGGCATGACTTTCCCAATACAAAAGTTCACCGGGCATGACTTTCCCAATACAAAAGTGCACCGGGCATGACTTTCCCAGTACAAAAGTTCACCGGGCATGACTTTTCCCATACAAAAGTTCACCGGGCATGACTTTCCCAGTACAAAAGATCACCGGGCATGACTTTCCCAGTACAAAAGTTGACCGGGCATGACTTTCCCAATACAAAAGTTCACCGGGCATGACTTTTCCCATACAAAAGATCACCGGGCATGACTTTCCCAGTACAAAAGTTCACTGGGCATGACTTTCCCAATACAAAAGTTCACCGGGCATGACATTCCCAATACAAAAGTTCACCGGGCATGACTTTCCCAATACAAAAGTTCACCGGGCATGACTTTCCCAGTACAAAAGTTGACCGGGCATGACTTTCCCAATACAAAAGTTCACCGGGCATGACTTTTCCCATACAAAAGTTGACCGGGCATGACTTTCCCAGTACAAAAGATCACCGGGCATGACTTTTCCCATACAAAAGTTGACCGGGCATGACTTTCCCAATACAAAAGTTCACCGGGCATGACTTTCCCAATACAAAAGTTCACCGGGCATGACTTTCCCAATACAAAAGTTCATCGGGCATGACTTTCCCAATACCAAAGTTCAACGGGCATGACTTTTCCCATACAAAAGTTGACCGGGCATGACTTTCCCAATACAAAAGTTGACCGGGCATGGCGTTTCCCATACAAAAGTTGACCGGGCATGACTTTCCCAATACAAAAGTTCACCGGGCATGACTTTCACAATACAAAAGATCACCGGGCATAACTTTTCCCATACAAAAGTTCACCGGCATGACTTTCCCAATACAAAAGTTCACCGGGCATGACTTTCCCAATACAAAAGTTTACCGGGCATGACTTTCCCAATACAAAAGTTCACCGGGCATGACTTTCCCAATACAAAAGTTCACCGGGCATGACTTTCCCAATACAAAAGTTCACCGGGCATGACTTTCCCAATACAAAAGTTCACCGGGCATGACTTTCCCAGTACAAAAGTTCACCGGGCATGACTTTCCCAATGCAAAAGTTGACCGGGCATGACTTTCCCAATACAAAAGTTCACCGGGCATGACTTTCCCAGTACAAAAGTTCACCGGGCATGACTTTCCCAATACAAAAGTTCACCGGGCATGACTTTCCCAATACAAAAGTTCAACGGGCATGACTTTTCCCATACAAAAGTTGACCGGGCATGACTTTCCCAATACAAAAGTTGACCGGGCATGGCTTTTCCCATACAAAAGTTGACCGGGCATGACTTTCCCAATACAAAAGTTCACCGGGCATGACTTTCACAATACAAAAGATCACCGGGCATGACTTTTCCCATACAAAAGTTCACCGGCATGACTTTCCCAGTACAAAAGATCACCGGGCATGACTTTCCCAATACAAAAGTTCACCGGGCATGACTTTCCCAATACAAAAGTGCACCGGGCATGACTTTCCCAGTACAAAAGTTCACCGGGCATGACTTTTCCCATACAAAAGTTCACCGGGCATGACTTTCCCAGTACAAAAGATCACCGGGCATGACTTTCCCAGTACAAAAGTTGACCGGGCATGACTTTCCCAATACAAAAGTTCACCGGGCATGACTTTTCCCATACAAAAGTTCACCGGGCATGACTTTCCCAATACAAAAGTTCTCCGGGCATGACTTTCCCAATACAAAAGATCACCGGGCATGACTTTCCCAGTACAAAAGTTCACCGGGCATGACTTTCCCAATACAAAAGTTCACCGGGCATGACTTTCCCAATACAAAAGTTCACCGGGCATGACTTTCCCAGTACAAAAGTTCACCGGGCATGACTTTCCCAATGCAAAAGTTGACCGGGCATGACTTTCCCAATACAAAAGTTCACCGGGCATGACTTTCCCAGTACAAAAGTTCACCGGGCATGACTTTCCCAATACAAAAGTTCACCGGGCATGACTTTCCCAATACAAAAGTTCAACGGGCATGACTTTTCCCATACAAAAGTTGACCGGGCATGACTTTCCCAATACAAAAGTTGACCGGGCATGGCTTTTCCCATACAAAAGTTGACCGGGCATGACTTTCCCAATACAAAAGTTCACCGGGCATGACTTTCACAATACAAAAGATCACCGGCATGACTTTTCCCATACAAAAGTTCACCGGCATGACTTTCCCAGTACAAAAGATCACCGGGCATGACTTTCCCAATACAAAAGTTCACCGGGCATGACTTTCCCAATACAAAAGTGCACCGGGCATGACTTTCCCAGTACAAAAGTTCACCGGGCATGACTTTTCCCATACAAAAGTTCACCGGGCATGACTTTCCCAGTACAAAAGATCACCGGGCATGACTTTCCCAGTACAAAAGTTGACCGGGCATGACTTTCCCAATACAAAAGTTCACCGGGCATGACTTTTCCCATACAAAAGTTCACCGGGCATGACTTTCCCAATACAAAAGTTCTCCGGGCATGACTTTCCCAATACAAAAGATCACCGGGCATGACTTTCCCAGTACAAAAGTTCACTGGGCATGACTTTCCCAATACAAAAGTTCACCGGGCATGACTTTCCCAATACAAAAGTTCACCGGGCATGACTTTCCCAATACAAAAGTTCACCGGGCATGACTTTCCCAGTACAAAAGTTGACCGGGCATGACTTTCAATACAAAAGTTCACCGGGCATGACTTTTCCCATACAAAAGTTGACCGGGCATGACTTTCCCAGTACAAAAGATCACCGGGCATGACTTTTCCCCATACAAAAGTTGACCGGGCATGACTTTCCCAATACAAAAGTTCACCGGGCATGACTTTCCCAATACAAAAGTTCACCGGGCATGACTTTCCCAATACAAAAGTTCATCGGGCATGACTTTCCCAATACAAAAGTTCACCGGGCATGACTTTTCCCATACAAAAGTTCACCGGGCATGACTTTTCCCATACAAAAGTTCACCGGGCATGACTTTCCCAGTACAAAAGATCACCGGGCATGACTTTTCCCATACAAAAGTTGACCGGGCATGACTTTCCCAATACAAAAGTTCACCGGGCATGACTTTCCCAATACAAAAGTTCACCGGGCATGACTTTCCCAGTACAAAAGTTCACCGGGCATGACTTTTCCCATACAAAAGTTCACCGGGCATGACTTTCCCAATACAAAAGTTCACCGGGCATGACTTTCCCAATACAAAAGATCACCGGGCATGACTTTCCCAATACAAAAGTTCACCGGGCATGACTTTTCCCATACAAAAGTTCACCGGGCATGACTTTCCCAATACAAAAGTTGACCGGGCATGACTTTCCCAATACAAAAGTTCACCGGGCATGACTTTCCCAATAAAAGTTCACCGGGCATGACTTTCCCAATACAAAAGATCACCGGGCATGACTTTCCCAATACAAAAGTTCACCGGGCATGACTTTTCCCATACAAAAGTTCACCGGGCATGACTTTCCCAGTACAAAAGTTCACCGGGCATGACTTTCCCAGTACAAAAGTTGACCGGGCATGACTTTCCCAGTACAAAAGTTCACCGGGCATGACTTTCCCAGTACAAAAGTTCACCGGGCATGACTTTCCCAATACAAAAAGTTCACCGGGCATGACTTTCCCAATACAAAAGTTGACCGGGCATGACTTTCCAATACAAAAGTTCACCGGGCATGACTTTCCCAGTACAAAAGTTCACCGGGCATGACTTTCCTAATACAAAAGTTGACCGGGCATGACTTTCCCAATACAAAAGTTCACCGGGCATGACTTTCCCAATACAAAAGTTCACCGGGCATGACTTTCCCAATACAATAGTTCACCGGGCATGACTTTTCCCATACAAAAGTTCACCGGGCATGACTTTCCCAATACAAAAGTTCACCGGGCATGATTTTTCCCATACAAAAGTTGACCGGGCATGACTTTCCCAATACAAAAGTTGACCGGGCATGACTTTCCCAATACAAAAGATCACCGGGCATGACTTTCCCAATACAAAAGTTCACCGGGCATGACTTTCCCAGTACAAAAGTTGACCGGGCATGACTTTCCCAATACAAAAGTTCACCGGGCATGACTTTCCCAATACAAAAGTTCACCTGGCATGACTTTCCCATACAAAAGTTCACCGGGCATGACCTTCCCAGTACAAAAGATCACCGGGCATGACTTTCCCAATACAAAAGTTGACCGGGCATGACTTTCCCAATACAAAAGTTCACCGGGCATGACTTTCCCAGTACAAAAGTTCACCGGGCATGACTTTCCTAATACAAAAGTTGACCGGGCATGACTTTCCCAGTACAAAAGATCACCGGGCATGACTTTCCCAATACAAAAGTTGACCGGGCATGACTTTCCCAATACAAAAGTTCACCGGGCATGACTTTCCCAGTACAAAAGTTCACCGGGCATGACTTTCCTAATACAAAAGTTGACCGGGCATGACTTTCCCAATACAAAAGTTCACCGGGCATGACTTTCCCAATACAAAAGTTCACCGGGCATGACTTTCCCAATACAATAGTTCACCGGGCATGACTTTTCCCATACAAAAGTTCACCGGGCATGACTTTCCCAATACAAAAGTTCACCGGGCATGACTTTTCCCATACAAAAGTTGACCGGGCATGACTTTCCCAATACAAAAGTTGACCGGGCATGACTTTCCCAATACAAAAGATCACCGGGCATGACTTTCCCAATACAAAAGTTCACCGGGCATGACTTTCCCAATACAAAAGTTCACCGGGCATGACTTTCCCAATACAAAAGTTCACCTGGCATGATTTTCCCAATACAAAAGTTCACCGGGCATGACCTTCCCAGTACAAAAGATCACCGGGCCATGACTTTCCCAATACAAAAGTTGACCGGGCATGACTTTCCCAATACAAAAGTTCACCGGGCATGACTTTCCCAGTACAAAAGTTCACCGGGCATGACTTTCCTAATACAAAAGTTGACCGGGCATGACTTTCCCAGTACAAAAGATCACCGGGCATGACTTTCCCAATACAAAAGTTCACCGGGCATGACTTTCCCAGTACAAAAGATCACCGGGCATGACTTTCCCAATACAAAAGTTGACCGGGCATGACTTTCCCAATACAAAAGTTGACCGGGCATGACTTTCCCAATACAAAAGTTCACCGGGCATGACTTTCCCAGTACAAAAGATCCCCGGGCACGACTTTCCCAATACAAAAGTTCACCGGGCATGACTTTCCCAATACAAAAGTTCACCGGGCATGACTTTCCCAATACAAAAGTTGACCGGGCATGACTTTCCCAGTACAAAAGATCACCGGGCATGACTTTCCCAATACAAAAGTTCACCGGGCATGACTTTCCCAGTACAAAAGATCACCGGGCATGACTTTCCCAATACAAAAGTTGACCGGGCATGACTTTCCCAATACAAAAGTTGACCGGGCATGACTTTCCCAATACAAAAGTTCACCGGGCATGACTTTCCCAATACAAAAACTCACCGGGCATGACTTTCCCAATACAAAAGTTCACCGGGCATGACTTTCAAAATACAAAAGTTCACCGGGCATGACTTTCCCAATACAAAAGTTCACCGGGCATGACTTTCCCAATACAAAAGTTCACCGGGCATGACTTTCCCAATACAAAAGTTCACCGGGCATGACTTTCCTAGTACAAAAGTTCACCGGGCATGACTTTCCCAATACAAAAGTTGACCGGGCATGACTTTCCCAATACAAAAGTTCACCGGGCATGACTTTACCAGTACAAAAGTTCACCGGGCATGACTTTCCCAATACAAAAGTTCACCGGGCATGACTTTCCCAATACAAAAGTTCACCGGGCATGACTTTCCCAATACAAAAGTTCACCGGGCATGACTTTTCCCATACAAAAGTTTACAGGGCATGACTTTCCCAATACAAAAGTTGACCGGGCATGGCTTTTCCCATACAAAAGTTGACCGGGCATGACTTTCCCAATACAAAAGTTCACCGGGCATGACTTTCACAATACAAAAGATCACCGGGCATGACTTTTCCCATAAAAAGTTCACCGGCATGACTTTCCCAGTACAAAAGATCACCGGGCATGACTTTCCCAATACAAAAGTTCACCGGGCATGACTTTCCCAATACAAAAGTTCACCGGGCATGACTTTCCCAGTACATAAGTTCACCGGGCATGACTTTTCCCATACAAAAGTTCACCGGGCATGACTTTCCCAGTACAAAAGATCACCGGGCATGACTTTCCCAGTACAAAAGTTGACCGAGCATGACTTTCCCAATACAAAAGTTCACCGGGCATGACTTTCCCAGTACAAAAGTTGACCGGGCATGACTTTCCCAATACAAAAGTTCACCGGGCATGACTTTCCCAATACAAAAGATCACCGGGCATGACTTTCCCAGTACAAAAGTTCACCGGGCATGACTTTCCCAATACAAAAGATCACCGGGCATGACTTTCCCAGTACAAAAGTTCACCGGGCATGACTTTCCCAATACAAAAGTTCACCGGGCATGACTTTCCCAGTACAAAAGTTGACCGGGCATGACTTTCCCAATACAAAAGTTCACCGGGCATGAATTTTCCCATACAAAAGTTGACCGGGCATGACTTTCCCAGTACAAAAGTTCACCGGGCATGACTTTTCCCATACAAAAGTTGACCGGGCATGACTTTCCCCAATACAAAAGTTCACCGGGCATGACTTTCCCAATACAAAAGTTCACCGGGCATGACTTTCCCAATACAAAAGTTCACCGGGCATGACTTTCCAAATACAAAAGTTCACCGGGCATGACTTTTCCCATACAAAAGTTCACCGGGCATGACTTTTCCCATACAAAAGTTCACCGGGCATGACTTTCCCAGTACAAAAGATCACCGGGCATGACTTTTCCCATACAAAAGTTGACCGGCATGACTTTCCCAATACAAAAGTTCACCGGGCATGACTTTCCCAATACAAAAGTTCACCGGGCATGACTTTCCCAGTACAAAAGTTCACCGGGCATGACTTTTCCCATACAAAAGTTCACCGGGCATGACTTTCCCAATACAAAAGTTCACCGGGCATGACTTTCCCAATAACAAAGATCACCGGGCATGACTTTCCCAATACAAAAGTTCACCGGGCATGACTTTTGCCATACAAAAGTTCACCGGGCATGACTTTCCCAATACAAAAGTTGACCGGGCATGACTTTCCCAATACAAAAGTTGACCGGGCATGACTTTTCCCATACAAAAGTTCACCGGGCATGACTTTCCCAATACAAAAGTTCACCGGGCATGACTTTTCCCATACAAAAGTTTACAGGGCATGACTTTCCCAATACAAAAGTTGACCGGGCATGGCTTTTCCCATACAAAAGTTGACCGGGCATGACTTTCCCAATACAAAAGTTCACCGGGCATGACTTTCACAATACAAAAGATCACCGGGCATGACTTTTCCATAAAAAGTTCACCGGGCATGACTTTCCCAATACAAAAGTTGACCGGGCATGACTTTCCCAATACAAAAGTTGACCGGGCATGACTTTTCCCATACAAAAGTTCACCGGGCATGACTTTCCCAATACAAAAGTTCACCGGGCATGACTTTTCCCATACAAAAGTTTACAGGGCATGACTTTCCCAATACAAAAGTTCACCGGGCATGACTTTTCCCATACAAAAGTTTACAGGGCATGACTTTCCCAATACAAAAGTTGACCGGGCATGGCTTTTCCCATACAAAAGTTCACCGGGCATGACTTTCCCAATACAAAAGTTCACCGGGCATGACTTTTCCCATACAAAAGTTTACAGGGCATGACTTTCCCAATACAAAAGTTGACCGGGCATGGCTTTTCCCATACAAAAGTTGACCGGGCATGACTTTCCCAATACAAAAGTTCACCGGGCATGACTTTCACAATACAAAAGATCACCGGGCATGACTTTTCCCATAAAAAGTTCACCGGCATGACTTTCCCAGTACAAAAGATCACCGGGCATGACTTTCCCAATACAAAAGTTCACCGGGCATGACTTTCCCAATACAAAAGTTCACCGGGCATGACTTTCCCAGTACATAAGTTCACCGGGCATGACTTTTCCCATACAAAAGTTCACCGGGCATGACTTTCCCAGTACAAAAGATCACCGGGCATGACTTTCCCAGTACAAAAGTTGACCGAGCATGACTTTCCCAATACAAAAGTTCACCGGGCATGACTTTCCCAGTACAAAAGTTGACCGGGCATGACTTTCCCAATACAAAAGTTCACCGGGCATGACTTTCCCAATACAAAAGATCACCGGGCATGACTTTCCCAGTACAAAAGTTCACCGGGCATGACTTTCCCAATACAAAAGATCACCGGGCATGACTTTCCCAGTACAAAAGTTCACCGGGCATGACTTTCCCAATACAAAAGTTCACCGGGCATGACTTTCCCAGTACAAAAGTTGACCGGGCATGACTTTCCCAATACAAAAGTTCACCGGGCATGAATTTTCCCATACAAAAGTTGACCGGGCATGACTTTCCCAGTACAAAAGTTCACCGGGCATGACTTTTCCCATACAAAAGTTGACCGGGCATGACTTTCCCAATACAAAAGTTCACCGGGCATGACTTTCCCAATACAAAAGTTCACCGGGCATGACTTTCCCAATACAAAAGTTCACCGGGCATGACTTTCCAAATACAAAAGTTCACCGGGCATGACTTTTCCCATACAAAAGTTCACCGGGCATGACTTTTCCCATACAAAAGTTCACCGGGCATGACTTTCCCAGTACAAAAGATCACCGGGCATGACTTTTCCCATACAAAAGTTGACCGGGCATGACTTTCCCAATACAAAAGTTCACCGGGCATGACTTTCCCAATACAAAAGTTCACCGGGCATGACTTTCCCAGTACAAAAGTTCACCGGGCATGACTTTTCCCATACAAAAGTTCACCGGGCATGACTTTCCCAATACAAAAGTTCACCGGGCATGACTTTCCCAATAACAAAGATCACCGGGCATGACTTTCCCAATACAAAAGTTCACCGGGCATGACTTTTGCCATACAAAAGTTCACCGGGCATGACTTTCCCAATACAAAAGTTGACCGGGCATGACTTTCCCAATACAAAAGTTGACCGGGCATGACTTTTCCCATACAAAAGTTCACCGGGCATGACTTTCCCAATACAAAAGTTGACCGGGCATGACTTTCCCAATACAAAAGTTCACCGGGCATGACTTTCCCAATACAAAAGTTCACCGGGCATGACTTTCCCAGTACAAAAGATCACCGGGCATGACTTTCCCAATACAAAAGTTCACCGGGCATGACTTTGCCAATACAAAAGTTCACCGGGCATGACTTTGCCAATACAAAAGTTGACCGGGCATGACTTTCCCAGTACAAAAGATCACCGGGCATGACTTTCCCAATACAAAAGTTCACCGGCATGACTTTCCCAGTACAAAAGATCACCGGGCATGACTTTCCCAATACAAAAGTTGACCGGGCATGACTTTCCCAATACAAAAGTTGACCGGGCATGACTTTCCCAATACAAAAGTTCACCGGGCATGACTTTCCCAATACAAAAGTTCACCGGGCATGACTTTCCCAATACAAAAGTTCACCGGGCATGACTTTCAAAATACAAAAGTTCACCGGGCATGACTTTCCCAATACAAAAGTTCACCGGGCATGACTTTCCCAGTACAAAAGTTCACCGGGCATGACTTTCCCAATACAAAAGTTGACCGGGCATGACTTTCCCAATACAAAAGTTCACCGGGCATGACTTTCCCAATACAAAAGTTCACCGGGCATGACTTTCCCAATACAAAAGATTACCGGGCATGACTTTCCCAATACAAAAGTTCACCGGGCATGACTTTTCCCATACAAAAGTTCACCGGGCATGACTTTCCCACTACAAAAGTTCACCGGGCATGACTTTCCCAGTACAAAAGTTGACCGGGCATGACTTTCCCAGTACAAAAGTTCACCGGGCATGACTTTCCCAGTACAAAAGTTCACCGGGCATGACTTTCCCAATACAAAAGTTCACCGGGCATGACTTTCCCAATACAAAAGTTGACCGGGCATGACTTTCCCGATACAAAAGTTCACCGGGCATGACTTTCCCAGTACAAAAGTTCACCGGGCATGACTTTCCTAATACAAAAGTTGACCGGGCATGACTTTCCCAATACAAAAGTTCACCGGGCATGACTTTCCCAATACAAAAGTTCACCGGGCATGACTTTCCCAATACAATAGTTCACCGGGCATGACTTTTCCCATACAAAAGTTCACCGGGCATGACTTTCCCAATACAAAAGTTCACCGGGCATGACTTTTCCCATACAAAAGTTGACCGGGCATGACTTTCCCAATACAAAAGTTGACCGGGCATGACTTTCCCAATACAAAAGATCACCGGGCATGACTTTCCCAATACAAAAGTTCACCGGGCATGACAAAAGTTGACCGGGCATGACTTTCCCAGTACAAAAGTTGACCGGGCATGACTTTCCCAATACAAAAGTTCACCGGGCATGAGTTTCCCAATACAAAAGTTCACCGGGCATGACTTTCCCAATACAAAAGTTCACCGGGCATGACCTTCCCAGTACAAAAGATCACCGGGCATGACTTTCCCAATACAAAAGTTGACCGGGCATGACTTTCCCAATACAAAAGATCACCGGGCATGACTTTCCCAATACAAAAGTTCACCGGGCATGACTTTCCCAGTACAAAAGTTGACCGGGCATGACTTTCCCAATACAAAAGTTCACCGGGCATGACTTTCCCAATACAAAAGTTCACCGGGCATGACTTTCCCAGTACAAAAGATCACCGGGCATGACTTTCCCAATACAAAAGTTGACCGGGCATGACTTTCCCAATACAAAAGTTGACCGGGCATGACTTTCCCAATACAAAAGTTCACCGGGCATGACTTTCCCAATACAAAAGTTCACCGGGCATGACTTTCCCAATACAAAAGTTCACCGGGCATGACTTTCAAAATACAAAAGTTCACCGGGCATGACTTTCCCAATACAAAAGTTCACCGGGCATGACTTTCCCAGTACAAAAGTTCACCGGGCATGACTTTCCCAATACAAAAGTTGACCGGGCATGACTTTCCCAATACAAAAGTTCACCGGGCATGACTTTCCCAATACAAAAGTTCACCGGGCATGACTTTCCCAATACAAAAGATTACCGGGCATGACTTTCCCAATACAAAAGTTCACCGGGCATGACTTTTCCCATACAAAAGTTCACCGGGCATGACTTTCCCACTACAAAAGTTCACCGGGCATGACTTTCCCAGTACAAAAGTTGACCGGGCATGACTTTCCCAGTACAAAAGTTCACCGGGCATGACTTTCCCAGTACAAAAGTTCACCGGGCATGACTTTCCCAATACAAAAGTTCACCGGGCATGACTTTCCCAATACAAAAGTTGACCGGGCATGACTTTCCCGATACAAAAGTTCACCGGGCATGACTTTCCCAGTACAAAAGTTCACCGGGCATGACTTTCCTAATACAAAAGTTGACCGGGCATGACTTTCCCAATACAAAAGTTCACCGGGCATGACTTTCCCAATACAAAAGTTCACCGGGCATGACTTTCCCAATACAATAGTTCACCGGGCATGACTTTTCCCATACAAAAGTTCACCGGGCATGACTTTCCCAATACAAAAGTTCACCGGGCATGACTTTTCCCATACAAAAGTTGACCGGGCATGACTTTCCCAATACAAAAGTTGACCGGGCATGACTTTCCCAATACAAAAGATCACCGGGCATGACTTTCCCAATACAAAAGTTCACCGGGCATGACTTTCCCAGTACAAAAGTTGACCGGGCATGACTTTCCCAGTACAAAAGTTGACCGGGCATGACTTTCCCAATACAAAAGTTCACCGGGCATGAGTTTCCCAATACAAAAGTTCACCGGGCATGACTTTCCCAATACAAAAGTTCACCGGGCATGACCTTCCCAGTACAAAAGATCACCGGGCATGACTTTCCCAATACAAAAGTTGACCGGGCATGACTTTCCCAATACAAAAGATCACCGGGCATGACTTTCCCAATACAAAAGTTCACCGGGCATGACTTTCCCAGTACAAAAGTTGACCGGGCATGACTTTCCCAATACAAAAGTTCACCGGGCATGACTTTCCCAGTACAAAAGTTCACCGGGCATGACTTTTCCCATACAAAAGTTCACCGGGCATGACTTTCCCAATACAAAAGTTCACCGGGCATGACTTTCCCAATAACAAAGATCACCGGGCATGACTTTCCCAATACAAAAGTTCACCGGGCATGACTTTTGCCATACAAAAGTTCACCGGGCATGACTTTCCCAATACAAAAGTTGACCGGGCATGACTTTCCCAATACAAAAGTTGACCGGGCATGACTTTTCCCATACAAAAGTTCACCGGGCATGACTTTCCCAATACAAAAGTTGACCGGGCATGACTTTCCCAATACAAAAGTTCACCGGGCATGACTTTCCCAATACAAAAGTTCACCGGGCATGACTTTCCCAGTACAAAAGATCACCGGGCATGACTTTCCCAATACAAAAGTTCACCGGGCATGACTTTGCCAATACAAAAGTTCACCGGGCATGACTTTGCCAATACAAAAGTTGACCGGGCATGACTTTCCCAGTACAAAAGATCACCGGGCATGACTTTCCCAATACAAAAGTTCACCGGGCATGACTTTCCCAGTACAAAAGATCACCGGGCATGACTTTCCCAATACAAAAGTTGACCGGGCATGACTTTCCCAATACAAAAGTTGACCGGGCATGACTTTCCCAATACAAAAGTTCACCGGGCATGACTTTCCCAATACAAAAGTTCACCGGGCATGACTTTCCCAATACAAAAGTTCACCGGGCATGACTTTCAAAATACAAAAGTTCACCGGGCATGACTTTCCCAATACAAAAGTTCACCGGGCATGACTTTCCCAGTACAAAAGTTCACCGGGCATGACTTTCCCAATACAAAAGTTGACCGGGCATGACTTTCCCAATACAAAAGTTCACCGGGCATGACTTTCCCAATACAAAAGTTCACCGGGCATGACTTTCCCAATACAAAAGATTACCGGGCATGACTTTCCCAATACAAAAGTTCACCGGGCATGACTTTTCCCATACAAAAGTTCACCGGGCATGACTTTCCCACTACAAAAGTTCACCGGGCATGACTTTCCCAGTACAAAAGTTGACCGGGCATGACTTTCCCAGTACAAAAGTTCACCGGGCATGACTTTCCCAGTACAAAAGTTCACCGGGCATGACTTTCCCAATACAAAAGTTCACCGGGCATGACTTTCCCAATACAAAAGTTGACCGGGCATGACTTTCCCGATACAAAAGTTCACCGGGCATGACTTTCCCAGTACAAAAGTTCACCGGGCATGACTTTCCTAATACAAAAGTTGACCGGGCATGACTTTCCCAATACAAAAGTTCACCGGGCATGACTTTCCCAATACAAAAGTTCACCGGGCATGACTTTCCCAATACAATAGTTCACCGGGCATGACTTTTCCCATACAAAAGTTCACCGGGCATGACTTTCCCAATACAAAAGTTCACCGGGCATGACTTTTCCCATACAAAAGTTGACCGGGCATGACTTTCCCAATACAAAAGTTGACCGGGCATGACTTTCCCAATACAAAAGATCACCGGGCATGACTTTCCCAATACAAAAGTTCACCGGGCATGACTTTCCCAGTACAAAAGTTGACCGGGCATGACTTTCCCAGTACAAAAGTTGACCGGGCATGACTTTCCCAATACAAAAGTTCACCGGGCATGAGTTTCCCAATACAAAAGTTCACCGGGCATGACTTTCCCAATACAAAAGTTCACCGGGCATGACCTTCCCAGTACAAAAGATCACCGGGCATGACTTTCCCAATACAAAAGTTGACCGGGCATGACTTTCCCAATACAAAAGATCACCGGGCATGACTTTCCCAATACAAAAGTTCACCGGGCATGACTTTCCCAGTACAAAAGTTGACCGGGCATGACTTTCCCAATACAAAAGTTCACCGGGCATGACTTTCCCAATACAAAAGTTCACCGGGCATGACTTTCCCAGTACAAAAGATCACCGGGCATGACTTTCCCAATACAAAAGTTGACCGGGCATGACTTTCCCAATACAAAAGTTGACCGGGAATGACTTTCCCAATACAAAAGTTCACCGGGCATGACTTTCCCAATACAAAAGTTCACCGGGCATGACTTTCCCAATACAAAAGTTCACCGGGCATGACTTTCAAAATACAAAAGTTCACCGGGCATGACTTTCCCAATACAAAAGTTCACCGGGCATGACTTTCCCAGTACAAAAGTTCACCGGGCATGACTTTCCCAATACAAAAGTTGACCGGGCATGACTTTCCCAATACAAAAGTTCACCGGGCATGACTTTCCCAATACAAAAGTTCACCGGGCATGACTTTCCCAATACAAAAGATTACCGGGCATGACTTTCCCAATACAAAAGTTCACCGGGCATGACTTTTCCCATACAAAAGTTCACCGGGCATGACTTTCCCACTACAAAAGTTCACCGGGCATGACTTTCCCAGTACAAAAGTTGACCGGGCATGACTTTCCCAGTACAAAAGTTCACCGGGCATGACTTTCCCAGTACAAAAGTTCACCGGGCATGACTTTCCCAATACAAAAGTTCACCGGGCATGACTTTCCCAATACAAAAGTTGACCGGGCATGACTTTCCCGATACAAAAGTTCACCGGGCATGACTTTCCCAGTACAAAAGTTCACCGGGCATGACTTTCCTAATACAAAAGTTGACCGGGCATGACTTTCCCAATACAAAAGTTCACCGGGCATGACTTTCCCAATACAAAAGTTCACCGGGCATGACTTTCCCAATACAATAGTTCACCGGGCATGACTTTTCCCATACAAAAGTTCACCGGGCATGACTTTCCCAATACAAAAGTTCACCGGGCATGACTTTTCCCATACAAAAGTTGACCGGGCATGACTTTCCCAATACAAAAGTTGACCGGGCATGACTTTCCCAATACAAAAGATCACCGGGCATGACTTTCCCAATACAAAAGTTCACCGGGCATGACTTTCCCAGTACAAAAGTTGACCGGGCATGACTTTCCCAGTACAAAAGTTGACCGGGCATGACTTTCCCAATACAAAAGTTCACCGGGCATGAGTTTCCCAATACAAAAGTTCACCGGGCATGACTTTCCCAATACAAAAGTTCACCGGGCATGACCTTCCCAGTACAAAAGATCACCGGGCATGACTTTCCCAATACAAAAGTTGACCGGGCATGACTTTCCCAATACAAAAGATCACCGGGCATGACTTTCCCAATACAAAAGTTCACCGGGCATGACTTTCCCAGTACAAAAGTTGACCGGGCATGACTTTCCCAATACAAAAGTTCACCGGGCATGAGTTTCCCAATACAAAAGTTCACCGGGCATGACTTTCCCAATACAAAAGTTCACCGGGCATGACCTTCCCAGTACAAAAGATCACCGGGCATGACTTTCCCAATACAAAAGTTGACCGGGCATGACTTTCCCAATACAAAAGTTCACCGGGCATGACTTTCCCAGTACAAAAGTTCACCGGGCATGACTTTCCTAATACAAAAGTTGACCGGGCATGACTTTCCCAGTACAAAAGATCACCGGGCATGACTTTCCCAATACAAAAGTTCACCGGGCATGACTTTCCCAGTACAAAAGATCACCGGGCATGACTTTCCCAATACAAAAGTTGACCGGGCATGACTTTCCCAATACAAAAGTTGACCGGGCATGACTTTCCCAATACAAAAGTTCACCGGGCATGACTTTCCCAATACAAAAGTTCACCGGGCATGACCTTCCCAGTACAAAAGATCACCGGGCATGACTTTCCCAATACAAAAGTTCACCGGGCATGACTTTCCCAGTACAAAAGATCACCGGGCATGACTTTCCCAATACAAAAGTTGACCGGGCATGACTTTCCCAATACAAAAGTTCACCGGGCATGACTTTCCCAGTACAAAAGATCACCGGGCATGACTTTCCCAATACAAAAGTTCACCGGGCATGACTTTCCCAATACAAAAGTTCACCGGGCATGACTTTCCCAATACAAAAGTTGACCGGGCATGACTTTCCCAGTACAAAAGATCACCGGGCATGACTTTCCTAATACAAAAGTTCACCGGGCATGACCTTCCCAGTACAAAAGATCACCGGGCATGACTTTCCCAATACAAAAGTTGACCGGGCATGACTTTCCCAATACAAAAGTTGACCGGGCATGACTTTCCCAATACAAAAGTTCACCGGGCATGACTTTCCCAATACAAAAGTTCACCGGGCACGACTTTCCCAATACAAAAGTTCACCGGGCATGACTTTCAAAATACAAAAGTTCACCGGGCATGACTTTCCCAATACAAAAGTTCACGGGGCATGACTTTCCCAATACAAAAGTTCACCGGGCATGACTTTCCCAATACAAAAGTTCACCGGGCATGACTTTCCCAGTACAAAAGTTCACCGGGCATGACTTTCCCAATACAAAAGTTGACCGGGCATGACTTTCCCAATACAAAAGTTCACCGGGCATGACTTTCCCAGTACAAAAGTTCACCGGGCATGACTTTCCCAATACAAAAGTTCACCGGGCATGACTTTCCCAATACAAAAGTTCACCGGGCATGACTTTCCCAATACAAAAGTTCACCGGCATGACTTTTCCCATACAAAAGTTGACCGGGCATGACTTTCCCAATACAAAAGTTGACCGGTCATGGCTTTTCCCATACAAAAGTTGACCGGGCATGACTTTCCCAATACAAAAGTTCACCGGGCATGACTTTCACAATACAAAAGATCACCGGGCATGACTTTTCCCATAAAAAGTTCACCGGCATGACTTTCCCAGTACAAAAGATCACCGGGCATGACTTTCCCAATACAAAAGTTCACCGGGCATGACTTTCCCAATACAAAAGTTCACCGGGCATGACTTTCCCAGTACATAAGTTCACCGGGCATGACTTTTCCCATACAAAAGTTCACCGGGCATGACTTTCCCAGTACAAAAGATCACCGGGCATGACTTTCCCAGTACAAAAGTTGACCGGGCATGACTTTCCCAATACAAAAGTTCACCGGGCATGGCTTTTCCCATACAAAAGTTCACAGGGCATGACTTTCCCAATACAAAAGTTCACCGGGCATGACTTTCCCAATACAAAAGATCACCGGGCATGACTTTCCCAGTACAAAAGTTCACCGGGCATGACTTTCCCAATACAAAAGTTGACCGGGCATGACTTTCCCAATACAAAAATTCACCGGGCATGACTTTCCCAATACAAAAGTTCACCGGGCATGACTTTCCCAGTACAAAAGTTGACCGGGCATGACTTTCCCAATACAAAAGTTCACCGGGCATGAATTTTCCCATACAAAAGTTGACCGGGCATGACTTTCCCAGTACAAAAGATCACCGGGCATGACTTTTCCCATACAAAAGTTGACCGGGCATGACTTTCCCAATACAAAAGTTCACCGGGCATGACTTTCCCAATACAAAAGTTCACCGGGCATGACTTTCCCAATACAAAAGTTCACCGGGCATGACTTTCCAAATACAAAAGTTCACAGGGCATGACTTTTCCCATACAAAAGTTCACCGGGCATGACTTTTCCCATACAAAAGTTCACCGGGCATGACTGGACATATTTCCACAATTTTTGGTGGCGAAGTTGGGAACTCGAAATCAAAGTTACAGCCATTTCGGCCCAAAAATTGAGACAAAAACACTTAAGATCGGGTGGAGCCGTAATATGGGGGCTACACCAACACCTGGACTTATGTTAAAATTTTTGGTGGAGAAATTTCTGTACCACTGGGATCTCCAAATGCCAAGTTCCACTCAATTCGGTATAAAAATGAAGATAAAATCCTTAAAACACTTGAAATCTGGCGGTACCGCTATATGGGGGCTATACCAAAACATGGATCTATGTCCATAATTTTTAATGGGTACGTTTCTGTACCATTGGTTTCTGTACCATGTTAGTTGTCAAGAAACAGCCAATTCGGGCTTAAAATGACGATAAAATACCTTAAATCGAGTGGTACCGCTGGATGGGAGCTACAGGAAAAAATGGAACCATATTGGTTTTGGTTTCATATTCATGTATTGTCATCCAAATCTGAAAAGTTTTTTTCTCCTTAACTGTGATATTGTATATAGATAACTAGCAAGTGCCCGCTACTTCGTTAGCGGAGAATTCACATGAATCTAAAGGAGGATAATAAATAAATAAATTGAAATGCAGAGTATAGTTTCACCCGTTCCTATTTACAAATTCTTTATCCAGTAAAGTACGAAAGTTTAAGGTTTTACCACATAATCTTTCTAAAAATCATACCTGTGGTCTTCAAATAGAACTACATAAATCGATTAATCAATTTGTGTTATTTTGCTTTATTGATGCCATGTAGAAGTAGCTAGAAGCTATCAACGGCAAAATTTTGTTTTCAAAAAATGTGGGCCGTAGTATTTTTAAAACTATATTCTCAACGACTGTTGTTAAAACTACATATTCCTTTAACATTTGGTACCCTACACTACTTCGAATATGGCATAACTAAATCCCTTTAGTCACTTCAATGTTCCTCGGGGGGGCAAAACAGTTGAATTGTACTACACTAAGCAGTATTTTATTAAATTAAAAATAAGTGCAAACAATGACAATGTTTTAAACATATCAAGCAGTAATTAGGAATTCAAATGTATGGAGCTATATCCAAATCTGTAGTGCGATTCTCTAACACATTTTTTGAGTTACCGACAAAAATCGGTAAAATTAAAACGCAAAATTATAAATGAAAAGTTCAAATAAAAGTTGACAACACTGTTCCTATCGGTATAACCTTACGACTGCTTTTTATTCATCGCTTACTTACCGAAAAACATCGGTAATTTCCAAAATTATAAGCATTTTAATTTTACCGACAATTGTCGGTAACTCACAAAATTAGTTAGTGAATCGCACTACTGAACTGATTTCATTACACATTTGTTATAAAATATTTGTTTGGTGGATAGAATATACGGAATCGGGAGAATATATGGAAGCTATATCCAAATCTCAACCGATTCTCGTCAAAAGCAATAGCTATAGTCTTTGGTCAAAATTGCGACTATCATATATTTTAACCCGGATGATAAATGCGACAAAAGTGCATTAACGGATGGACGGGAACGTATAAATGGACTCAGAATGTGATGCTATGAATGTGATGATCATCGAAAGGAACCATTGACCTATTTCGTTTCCTTTTGCATGTTACATACAAATGCACAAATTGATAATACCCCTTAACAGAGTGTGGTGTAGGGTATAACAAAAAATTCTAAAATCGACAAACTTTATCATTAGAAGATTTATGGTCAGTTTCATTAATACGATACATATACAAATTCGTTCAAACTACTACCAAACTTTTTTTTTGAAAAATATATAAAAATGTATGAGTCATGTTTGTTTTCAGTCAAACAAATATTTTCTACAACAGCAGGAGTTTGGTTGGTAGTAATTCGAACGGATTTGATTTCCAATCATCTTAGAGAAACAGGCCATTAATTAATTATTTTGTCTTAAAATATTCAGCGTTAATTGAAATCTACTACACTATAATCATTCAATAACCATTATTCAAAAACGCAGATTTTTTTCAATGAAAAGTAAATGTATTGCAATTTTTCTGCAGAGCAAAAATTTATTTTGTTTCGTTGTAATTTTTAATATGTAATGAATACTTTACACGATATGTTTTTACGTATGTGTTGAAACTTTTCATATACATTTTGTATGTACATATTTAGGGTTGGTCGACTTTTGACATTCTTTTTCACACGAACATTGAGGATGTCCGAAAAAAGTATTCTGCGAAAAATGTATACATTCGACTCTTTTAGTTATCTAAATGTTATACAAATTTTATTTGTATAACATTTATCGTATCGGGACTTTCAGGAAAAATTGGTCTTAATATAACGTATACCTACTTTGGGTATCAATTACAGCTTTTAAACTCTTAGGATTTAAAAAAATACAATTCGAAATGTCATATTTTATTGGTATTTGTGCCATTGATCTTTATTAAGTCTCTCATATTAGTGGGCTGTCTTATTCCCGACTTCTGTCTTCAGATGAACCCATAAATTTTCAATGGGGCTAATATTTGGACTTTGGACTTTAGTGTCGATGTCTTCGTTGTAGTTGTATAACAACCAAGTCCTACGTAAATAAGATTTACATCTGTATAGACTGTCTTGTATTGGTAGAGTTTATATTATAATTTTCAGGGTCCAAAAACCTAATGTTGACGTTGTCGATTAAATAATTTTTCAATGTTTCCTCCGAAATCCGTATTTTACCAAAGCCCTTGCTTTATATACAACCCCATGCCACAGAAAAACGGATTGCATAGACAAAGGACTGCTCTCACCAATTTTATTAACATTGAGTTTGGTGACAGAACAACTGAATTAAAAATACAATTGTAATCATATTTTGTTCAAACAAAAAGTGTATGGGGTTAGTTTTTGGCGAAATCTACATCCTCAGATAAATGTATAAATTAAAATATTGCATTTTTTTTAAATCGCCTTCGAAAAACGTTGAGTATTTTTGTTTGGGTCGGTTAACAGCATATAACATGATGTGGTGCTCTTGAACCAACATTAAATGAAAGGAGCTTACACCTGGGAATAAAAAAATCGCCTGAGCGTTTTTAAACAAATCACGGTCAAAGTTCACATTTTTTGGGGGTTTTTAGGTTTTCACGCCCTATCAAAATCGAATAAAGAAATTGTTGGTGCATCGAAAATTCTCTACAAAATTGTCCTTTATGATATTTTTGTCGTTTTTACCATTTGTAAGATATAGATGTTCAGATTAGGACAATTCACTGACTGTATCGTCTCCATATGAAACAATGTCACGACTGCAATTTCCCTACTTTAACTTATATATCGCAAAAATGGTACAACCTAGGAAAAAATTACGAAATTTTCACAGCTATAAGATTTTTTTAGTCCCATTTTGACAATACCTGCCGTTTTCAAGCAAACTCGCGAAAACCAAACAAAAAACCTAAAACTGTGACCTGAACTTCTATTTCTCAAAAATGGTAATACCTAGGAACAAATCGAATGAGAAATCCTTTGTCTATACGATTCATTTGTTAACATCGATTTCGTTTACAGAACAACTCAATTAAAAACAATTAAAAACAAAAACTGTATGGGGTTAGTTTTTGACGGAATCGACATCCTCAGATGTAAAAGAAAATCTTGCAATTTTTCTCAAAAATCGACTTCGAAAAATGTTAAGTGTTTTGGTTTGAGTCTGTTGACAGCACTCAACATGAGTAATGCTTTGTCTATACACTTCATTTGTCTATGCCCTTACCATAGCTTACAGTTCTCCGAACTTTACAGTATGTATTGCATTTTTATTTTCAGGGCTGTGAGAGGGTTGCGCCATATTTTTTGTCTTCCGTCGTAATAGTGCAACATAATTTTCATCTCATCAGGAAATATAACGTCATCAAAGTACTTGAACGGGCTTGAAATCTTCTTAGTAGCAAATCTGATCCGTTGCTTTATATTTTGCGGGGAGAGAACTTTTTCCTAACCCTTCGTGATGAATACTTGTTATGTAATACTTTTCTGCCTTTTTCACGTAACAGACATACTCCAAAATCGTTTTCAATTACAGAACCAATCTTTTGTCTCTGGTTTGGGACCTATTATTGATTTCATTAATTATTTAGCCATTTCTTCAAATTACAGATTTTGAAATTGAAAATTGAATAGTTATGACTGTACATCTCCATATACGATAAAATTCTAAATTGCAAATAAATCGTTGTAATATGCACAATTTTATTGCACTTTCATTGATTTGCAAACATTTAGTTATTACCAGAAAGTCAAGTCCATACAGTTTTTAGTTGTTGTTATTTCTGGCCGATTTCTGAATTTATTCCCCTAATGTTGTCTTCAACATCAACTCATTTGTTCAACAAACCCAACATTATTTATTAAAAGAATTTTTGTTTTAATTTTAAATTGAAAATCAAAATTTTTACAAATGCATCGTTTGTAATCATTTTTTCTAACTGGATTTTAACGAATGAAAATCTTTTGTGCGACACCTGTTATGTCAAAACAAAATCAGGATCGGTTTGTATTTTTTGCGTAATTGTCTTTCTATTATTTAGTGGTTTACGATAAAATAAGTGCGCCTAGAAGTAAACTACAAAATTTGAAATTATGTGTGATCTCTTACGATATCAAGAAGTTATAGCATTGTTAATTTGACACATGTCTTGCAGAGGGCCAACTAAGTGAATAAGTACGTAATAGTAATGAAAAATAAGGATTTTTGTTGTTGCTATTTTTTGTGGTTCCAGGACGAATTTTCTAAAACCCGGCCTTATCTCGCACATTTGCATCAACAGTGACCCACTGGTAAAATTTCAAGCTCCTAGCTTCAGCCGTTTTGGCTGGGCGTTGATGATGAGTCAGTCAGTCAGTCAGTACCTTATCACCAAGCTCATTTATATATATACTAGCAAGTGCCCGCTACTTCGTTAGCGGAGAATTCACACCAATATAAAGGAGGATAATAAATAAATAAATTGAAATACAGAGTATAGTTTCACCAGTTCCTATTTACAAATGCTATATCCAGTAAAGTACGACAGTTTAAGGTTTTACCACATATTCTTTCTAAAAATCATACCTGTGGTTTTCAAATAGAACTACATAAATCGATTAATCAATTTGTGTTAATTTTGCTTTATTGATGCCGCGTAGAATTAGCTAGAAGCTATCAACGGCAAAATTTTGTTTTCAAAAAATGTGGGCCGTAGTTGGTAAAACTACATATTCCTTTAACATTTGGTTGTTTGGTGGATAAAATATACGGAATCGGAAGAATATATGGGAGCTATATTCAAATCTCAACTGATTCTCGTCAAAAGCAATAGCTATAGTCCTTTGGTCAAAATTGCGACCATCATAAATTTTAACCCGGATAGGATAATAAATGCGACAAAAGTGCATTAACGGATGGACGGGAACGTATAAATAGACTCAGAATATGATGCTATGTAGATCATTGAAAGGAACCATTGACCTATTTCGTTTCCTTTTGCATGTTACATACAAATGCACGTATTGATAATACCCCTTAACACAGTGTGGTGTAGGGTATAACAAAAAATTCTAAAATCGACAAACTTTATCATAAGAAGATTTATGTCCAGTTTCATTAATACGATACATATACAAATACGTTCAAACTACTATCAAACTTTTTTTTTTTTTTTTTTTTTTTTTTTTTTTTGAAAAATATATAAAAATTTATGAGTCATGTTTGTTTTCAGTCAAACAAATATTTTCTACAACAACAGGAGTTTGGTTGCTAGTAATTCGAACGGACTTGATTTAGAATCATTTTAGAGAAACAGGTCATTAATTAATTATTTTGTCTTAAAATATTCAGCGTTAATAGAAATCTACTATACTATAATCATTCAATAACCATTATTCAAAAACGCAGATTTTTTTCACTGAATAGTAAATGTATTGAAAATTGCAATTTTTCTGCAGAGCAAAATATGTGTTATATACATATGTAATGGATACTTTACACGATATGTTTTTACACGTGTGTTTGAAACTTTGCATATACATTTTGTATGTACATATTTAGGGTTGGTCGATTTTTGTCATTCTTTTTCACATGAACATTGAGGATGTCCGAAGAAAGCATTCTGCGAAAAATGTATACATTTGACTGTTTTAGTTATCTAAATGTTATACACATTTTATTTGTATAACATTTATCGTATCGAGACTTTCAGAAAAAGTTGGTCTTAATATAACGTATACCTACTTTGGGCATCAATTACATGGGATTTAAAAAAAATACAATTCGAAATGTCATATTTTATTGATATTTGTGCCATTGATCTTAATTAAGTCTCTCATATTAGTGGGCTGTCTTATTCCCGACTTCTGTCTTCAGATGAACCCATACATTTTCAATGCGGTTAATATTTGGACTTTGGACTTTAGTGTCGATGTCTTCGTTATAGTTGTATAACAACCAAGTACTACGTAAATGAGATTTACGTCTGTCTAGACTGTCTTGTCTTGGTAGAGTTTATATTATAATTTATAATTTTCAGTGTCCAAAAACCCAATTTTGAGGTTGTCGATTAAATAATTTTTCAATGTTTCCTCCGAAATCCGTTGACAGAACAACTGAATTTAAAATACAATTGTAATCAGATTTTGTTCAAACAAAAACTGTATGTGATTAGTTTTTGACGAAATATACATCCTCAGATAAATGTATAAATGAAAATATTGCATTTTTTTTAATCGCTTTCGAAAAACGTTGAGTATTTTTGTTTGGGTCGGTTAACAGCATATAACATGATGCGGTGCTCTTAAAACAACATTAAATGAAAGGAGCTTACACCTGGGAATAAAAAAATCGCCTAAGCGCTTTTTAAATAAATCACGGTCAAAGTTCACATTTTTTGGGGGTTTTTAGGTTTTCACGCCCTATCAAAATCGAATAAAGAAATTGTTGTAGCATCGAAAATTCTCTACAAAATTGTCCTTTATGATATTAGATAGATGTTCCGATTAGGACAATTCACTGACTGTATCGTCTCCATATGAAACAATGTCATGACTGCAATTTCCCTACTTTAACTTATATATCGCAAAAATGGTACAAACAAGGAAAAAATTACGCAATTTTCACAGCTATAAGATTCTTTTAGTCCCATTTCGACAATGCTTGCCGTTTTCAAGCAAACTCGCGAAAACCTAACAAAAAACCTAAAACTGTGACCTGAACTTCTATATCTCAAAAATGGTAAAACCTAGGAACAAATCAAATGAGTAATCCTTTGTCTATACGATTCATTTGTTAACATCGATTTCGTTTTTAGAACAACTCAATTAAAAACACAATTTTAAAAACATTTTGTTCTAACAAAAACTGTATGGGGTTAGTTTTTGACGAAATCTACATACTCAGATGTAAAAGAAAATCTTGCAATTTTTCTCAAAAATCGACTTCGGAAAATGTTGAGTATTTTGGTTTGATAATCCTTTGTAATCCTTTGTCTATACACTTCATTTGTCTATGCCCATACCATAACTTACAGTTCTCCGAACTTTACAGTATGTATTGCATTTATAATTTTCCAGGGCTGTGAGAGGGTTGCGCCATATTTTTTTGGTTCCGTCGTAATAGTGCAACATAATTTTCATCTCATCAGAAAATATAACATCATCAAAGTACTTTAACGGGCTTGAGCAAATCTGATTCGTTCCTTTATATTTTGCAGGGAGAGAACTTTTTCCTAACCCTTCGTGGTGAATACTTGTTATGTAATACTTTTCTGCCTTTTTCACGTAACACACATACTCCAAAATCGTTTTCAATTACAGAACCAATCTTCTGTCTCTGGTTTGGGACCTATTATTGATTTCATTAATTATTAAGCGATTTCTTCAAATGACAGATTTTGAAATTGAAAATTGAATAGTTATGACTGTACATCTCCATACACGACAAAATTCTTAATTGCAAATAAATCGTGGTAATATGCACAATTTTATTGCACTTTCATTGATTTGCAAACATTTAGTTATTACCAAAAATTCAGGTCCATACAGTTTTTAGTTGTTGTTATTTCTGGCCGATTTCTGAATTTATTCCCCTAATATTGTCTTCAACAGCAACTCATTTGTTCAACAAACCCAACATTATTTATTGAAAGAATTTTTGTTTTAATTTTAAATTGAAAATAAAAATTTTTACAAATACATCGTTTGTAATCATTTTTTCTATTTGGATTTTAACGAATGAAAATCTTTTGTGCGACACCTGTTATGTGAAAACAAAATCAGGATCGGTTTATACCATTATCACCAACTGCGACATCTGTTGCAATGGAAGATAACAAATGTCTTGTCTTTCTATTATTTAGTGGTTTACGATAAAATAAGTGCGCCTAAAAGTAAACTACAAAATATGAAATTATGTGTGATCGTTTACGGTATCAAGAAGTTATAGCATTGTTAATTTGACACATGTCTTGCAGAGGGCCAACTAAGTGAATAAGTACGTAATAATAATGAAAAATAAGGATTTTTGTTGTTGTTATTTTTTGTGGTTCCAGGACGAATTTTCTAAAACCCGCCCTTATCTCGCACATTTGCATCAACAGTTACCCACTGGTAAAATTTCAAGCTCCTAGCTTTAGCCGTTTTGGCTGGGCGTTGATGATGAGTCAGTCAGTCAGTCACTTATCACCAAGCTCATTTATATATATAGATTGACAATATATTTTGCATTACTTTAATCTCCATTATAAAATAGAGGATGTTAAGTTGTGGTTTCGTTTGCCAAAGCTCAAACGACATATTTCTATACAAAAACAATTTTATATTACTAAGTCATCTCATCTTATTAATATTGTTTTCAAGGATTACCGCTTATATCAACCGAATTTCTCCGGTCCCTTGACCCTCGTTATAAGCCTCACCTCTAATTTAATGTATTTTAAATGTGTTAACTTTCCTCACCCAAATAAGTTTTAATTGACATAGACCCACATTGTGGCATAGTCCCCATATAAGATATCTTCGATTTCAGGTATGAGTTTTAATCAAAACATTTGTTTTCAGACCGAAGTATGTTGTGACCGATGGAATTTCGAAAAATTAAATTTGCACTGAATGTAGAAAGTATTCGACAAAAGATTTGTTAAAAAAACAAGTAAGAGAGGGCTATAGTCGGACGGGGCCGTCCCTACACCACTTCCTCTATGCATTAATTTTCCACGAAATTTATTTTATATGATTGTGACACTTGATATTTTTGCATCATTTATCTATATACAGTTAGTCAACTAAATTATTGCAAAACCAAAATTATTACAAAATTTTAAATAAAACATCATTTTATTGGTATAAATAAATATCATTATTAATATTTTTGTTAACAATACAATTCTTACACATGTTTATTAATATAATAAAATAAAAAGTAGCTAAATTTCACTAAACATTTTCTTAAAATTAAGAAAAATGAGTACAACTCATTATTTGCACTGTCAACTAAAGAATTGCAAAATTCACAACTTTTTAGTTCTTCACGGTATTTTTCGAAAAGTTTGTTTTAATATTTCCTATGCCCACATTTGGCATCAAAAACAGCTTGTAAAAGTATCATAATTTAATAAATAAGTTTCGGAATATCATATTCCAATGGTATTTTATAGCCATTCTTCTTAATTGCATTTTATTTAGTCCCCCAGGTTAGTGGGCGACCTATTCCCGACTTTTTTCTTCAGGTGTACCCATGAATTGTCGATGTTGGGTTAATATTTAGGCTTTGGACTAGGGTGTCAATGACTTTGGTGCAGTTGTACAACAACCAAGTCCTGCATAAATTCGATTTATGCGTAGGGTCGTTTTCTTGGTAGTATTCATATTGCAATTTTTTGCATTTTCAGGGTCAACAGGTCCAAATTTCTTGACACTTTTTGGTTAAATAATTTTTAAAACACGTAAATAAACGTACTCTGTCATTGTTTCCTTCAAAATCTGGATGTCACCAAGGTCACTGCTTGGTATACAACCCAATACCATAATTGACTGTTTTCCGAACTTTGCGGTATGTATTAAATTCTTGTTCTCCATGGCTATAAAGGGGTTTCGCAGTACTTTTTGAGGCCCATCGTGAAAATACAACATAATCTTAGTCTTATCAGAAAATATAACGTCATCCCCATACTTAACATGGCATGAAAATTTGTCTGTAACAAGTCTGAATAGTCTCTATAAGTTGTGCTGAGAGGGCAATAGTTTTTACCTAGTCACTCATGATGAAGGCTTGTTATTATGTAGCACTTTTCTGACTTTTCCATGTGAAACACTTACTCCAAATTCTATTTTGATTAAAAAAAGCAATTATCTGGTGCTGCTTGGGGGCTTTCGTCGATTTCTTTAATCAGTCCCCTGCCAATTCGTGGATTTGCTACTTTTGACCTACAATGTGACGTTTTTAGTTTGAACCTGCCTTCTCTCTCGGTGCGGTATATGATGTTGCATATAGTTATCAGCTTATGAGAGGTGATTTTAGCGATTTCTCTGGCGGGTATACCATTATTATAATTGGAATAGATCAAATGTAGCATATTTTCCGAAATCCGTTTACCTGAGTTTCTCTTTTTCTGAATATACCGCCTATGTTACACACAGAACAATTAATTTATGATCAAAAATTATGGGTTTACATGTCCACATACCATAAAATCATAAAAATCCTTAATTGAAAAAAAAAAAATCGCTGGGAAAATCCCACGATTTTTTTTGCACATTCATTCATTTTGCAATTATTTAGTTGACACCACAAAAACCAGGTACCTATACTTTTTGCCCGTTGTTTTTGTAATTTACGACCGATTTTTGCATTTTTTGGCTGGATGTTGTCATTAACAGGTAAATCAACAGATATGTACAAAAAACCCAACATTATTGAAAGAATTTCTTGTAGTAATTCCTAATTAAAAATCTAAATGTTTAACAATTCATCGTTTGCAATAATATAGTTGACTAACTGTATATATAATTGAAATTTGTTTGTACGTTTGTTTGTTTGTGCCTTTTAGACTCGAAAACCGCTGAACAGATCTTACTGAAATGTTTAGGGTACATGGCCTGGAATGAAAATAGGCTATATCATTTTTTTTAAATTTCGCGTTGATCTGGAGATATAGCATCAAAACCGGAGGTGCAAATATCTTTGAAACTATTACAGATACAATCTCCAGATTTTGTATATGTGACGGAATTTGACGTAGAAATAAATTTACCAAATTATATTCAAATCGGTTCAGATTTGGATATAGCTCCCATACACATATATTTTCGGAGGATTTCCTTATTTTATGCGCCAAACACGCTATATATGTCCAATTTCGCAATTTAGAAATGAAATTTAGACTGTGTGATGGATATTGGCCTAGAAATATATGTGCCAATTTATATCGAAATCGGTTCAGATTTGGATATAGCTCCCATATATATTTTCGGCCGATTTTCCGCATTTGATGCACCAAACACGGTATATATGTCCAAATTCGCTGAAATTTGGAATGTGTTACAGAACTTGGCCCAGAAATATATGTGCCAATTTATATCGAAATCGGTTCAGATTTGGGTATAGTTCCTATATATACTTTCTGTCGATTTCATGTATTTGAGGCACAAAACACGCTATATATGTCCAAATTCGCTGTAATTTGGAATGAGTTACAGAACTTGGTCTAGAAATAAATGTGCCAAATTATATCGAAATCGGTTCAGATTTGGATATAGCTCCCATATTCATTTTCGGCCGATTTTCCGAATTTGATGCACCAAACACGCTATATATGTCCAAATTCGCTGAAATTTGGAATGTGTTACAGAACTTGGTCTAGAAATAAATGTGACAAATTATATCGAAATCGGTTCAGATTTGGATATAGCTCCCATATATATTTTCGGCCGATTTTCCGCATTTTATGCACCAAACACACTATATATGTCCAATTTCGCTGAAATTTGGAATGAGTTACAGAACTTGGTCTAGAAATAAATGTGCCAAGTTATATCGAAATCGGTTCAGATTTGAATATAGCTCCCATACACATATATTTTCGGCCGATTTTCCGAATTTGATGCACCAAACACGCTATATATGTCCAAATTCGCTGAAATTTGGAATGTGTTACAGAACTTGGTCTAGAAATAAATGTGACAAATTATATCGAAATCGGTTCAGATTTGGATATAGCTCCCATACACATATATTTTCGGCCGATTTTCCGCATTTTATGCACCAAACACGCTATATATGTCCAATTTCGCTGAAATTTGGAATGTGTAACGGAATTTGGTCTAGACATAAATGTGCCGAATTATATTGAAATCGGTTTAGATTTGGATACAGCTCCAATATATATTTTCGTCCGATTTTCCACATTTTATGCACCAAACACGCTATATATGTCCAATTTTGCTAAAATTTAGAGGGTCTGACGTAATTTGTTCTAGAAATAAATGTGTTAAATTATATCGTGATCGGTTCAGGCTTGGATATAGCTCTTATATATATTTTCGGCCGATTTCCTATTTTTTATGCACCAAGCACGTTATATATGTCCAATTTCGCTGAAATTTGGAATGTGTTACAGAACTTGGTCTAGAAATAAATGTGCCAAATTATATGGAAATCGGTTTAGAATTGGATGTAGCTCCTGTATATATTTTCGGCCGATTTCCTGTATTTTATGCACAAAACTCGCTATATATGTCCAATTTCGCTGAAAATTGAAATGCGTAACGGGATTTGGTGTAGACATAAATGTGTCAAATTATATCGAGACCGGTTCAAATTTGGACACACTATATATGTCCAATTTCACTGAAAATTGGAAAGCGTGACGGAATTCGTTCTAGAAATAAATGGGACAAATTATATCGAAATCGGTTCAGATTTGGATATAGCTCCCATATATATTCGGCTGATTTTCTGTATTTTATGCACAAAACACGCTATGTATGTTCAATTTCAATGAAATTTGGAATGAGAGACGGGATTTGGTCTAAAAATAAATTTGACAAATTATATCGATATCGGTTCATATAGGAATATAGCTCCCATACATATTTTCGGTCGATTTCATGTTTTTGTTGCATATGTTCAATTTCAATGAAATTTTGAAGACTTAGCAGTCAGTAGAAGTCATCATTATTTACACAAGTAATTATAGTTGGGAAGGAATTGACCAAGGCTACAGCTATTAAGTATCATATCTTTGAGAGACTTCTTAAGATGTATGTTTTATTATGATATACATATATCTAAATCATTAGGAATACTTATTGGCGGAAAGGCTTTCGGAAGAGTGTTACTTCCTGAAACATACAAAAATACCATAGTAGCTCCATAACAACCCTGAATAGGTATATAACGCCTTCATGTCTCCTATATTTATTCGTTAAAAAATTAAAAACGTTAATATAAGTATGGCATTCCATTATATTTTATCGTAGTCGGGGCAGCAAAGCGCACCGGGTTCAGCTAGTTATTGATAAATTTGAATCAAAGGAGAGGTGAAGAGTTGGTTTTGAAGTTTCCTGTTCGTAATTTGTTCAAATATGCCATCAGAATTTAAAATTTGGACAAAACATAGAATTTGGATATGTTTCCTACAATGGTCAATTTTTTTTTTCTTGACCAAACCTCTTATTTCGTGCAAAAAAAGTGTCAGTATTGAAATGTAACTACGTTCTCTAGCGCGATTATTGTTACACTACCCACAATTAAAACTGTGGGATCCCTGTATATACTAGAATGTAAATATGTTATCTGACCACGTACATCAGCATAATTGACACGAATGGAAAGGTCAAAAGTTCTTCTTCTAAATATAAATTTAGGGAATGGAGCATATAGTATATATAGTCATTATAAATTTTACAAATTTTCACACAAATATTTTGGTCCATTTAACCCGCAAATTATTACGTATTTCTCATGTTAAATTGCTTCTGTGGGGGATATAAGAAGCCGCGGACCTATACTGATAATTCTCTTCTGGAATATTTTATAACCTCATGGAAGACTAAATAACAAATTTCAGTCTTTCTGTGGGATATTGACGTCACAGCATTCAGAATTACGAAAATCGAAAGGTACCATTCTATGGGGGCTATAGCGAAACGTAGACCTATACCGACAAATTTCAGAAGGCTTTTGCCTCCAACATAGACTAAATACAAAATTTCAGCCATTTCGGTTGGTATGCTGCGGCCAAAAACTTCAAAATACCAAAAATCGAGAGATATCGTTCAATGGGGGCTATATGAAGGCGTGAACCTATACCAAATTTTAGCTATTTCGGTGTAATAATGAGGCTAAAACTTTAAAATACCCAAAATCGGGTGGTACTGTTTTATGGGGCTATATGAAGGCGTGGACCTATACCGGCAGATTTCATATAGTACATTTAATACCTTAAATTTTAGACATTTCGAAAATCGGTTGGTACCGTTCTATGGGGGCTATATCAAAACGTGAACCGATATAGCCCATTTGCAATACCTAACATCCTAGGAATAATAGAACCTTGTATGCCAAATTACAAGGATCTATCTTAAATATTGCAAGATGTATCCGAGGGTTGTGTGTTCAACGCTCACCGTCGACACGCCAGTTCGGTGGTGAAAATGTTTTATTTGAGAGATTCCATCATGAGAAAAAATATACTTATTGAGGCTAAGCGACAAATTATTTTCTAGTTTTAAGTGCATTTATAAATAAAACACTGAAACTTAATTATTTTAATTACTTTTTTATACCCTCCACCATAGTATGGAGGGTATATTAAGTTTGTCATTCTGTTTGTAACACATCGAACTAATCATTTGCGACCCTATAAAGTATATATATTCTTGATCAGGATAAAATTCTAAGACGATCTAGCCATGTCCGTCTGTCCGTCTGTCCGTCTGTCTGTCCGTCTGTTGTAATCACTCTAGCGTCCGCAATAATTGAGATAGAGTGCTGAAATTTTGCACCCGAGGGTCTTTTTTCCATAGGCAGGTCAAGTTCGAAGATGGGCTATATCGGTCCACTTTTTGGTATAGCCCCCATATAACGGTACCTCCGGATTTGAGGTATTTTGACGTTCTTCGCCACATTTGCAGACCGAATTGGCTATAATTTGGGATTTAGGGTTCCCAGTGATCAACAAACTTTTATCCCAAAGGATATGGGCATAGGTCCATGTTTTGGTATAGTCCCCATATAACGGTACCTCCCGATTTTCGGTATTTTGAGAATTTTAGCCACAATGTTTAACCGAACTATCTGCAATTTGACATTTGAGGTTCTCAGTGGTCATGAAATATCTCCACGAAACATCGTCAACATAGGTCCATGTTTTGGTATAGCCCCCATATAACGGTACCTCCCGATTTTCGGTATTTTGAGAATTTTAACCACAATTTGTAACCGAAATATCTGCAATTTGACATTTGAGGTTCTCAGTGGTCATGAAATATCTCCACCAAACATCGTCAACATAGGTCCATGTTTTGGTATAGCCCCCATATAACGGTACATCCCGATTTTCGGTATTTTGAGAATTTTAGCTACAACTTTTAACCGAACTAGCAGTAATTTGCCATTTGAGGTTCTCAGTGGTCATGAAACATCTCCACCAAGCATCGTCAACATAGGTCCATGTTTTGGTATAGCCCCCATATAACGGTACCTCCCGATTTTCGGTATTTTGGGAATTTTAACCACAATTTGTAACCGAAATATCTGCAATTTGACATTTGAGGTTCTCAGTGGTCATGAAATATCTCCACCAAACATCGTCAACATAGGTTCATGTTTTGGTATAGCCCCCATATAACGGTACCTCCCGATTTTCGGTATTTTGAGAATTTTAGCCACAATTTTTAACCGAACTATCTGCAATTTGACATTTGAGGTTCTCAGTGGTCATGAAATATCTCTACGAAACACCGTCACCATAGGTCCATGTTTTGGTATAGCCCCCATATAACGGTACCTCCCGATTTTCGGTATTTTGAGAATTTTAGCTACAATTTTTAACCGAACTAGCTGTAATTTGCCATTTGAGGTTCTCAGTGGTCATGAAACATCTCCACCAAGCATCGTCAACCTAAGTCCATGTTTTGGTATAGCCCCCATATAACGGTACCTCCCGATTTTCGGTATTTTGAGAATTTTAACCACAATTTGTAACCGAAATATCTGCAATTTGACATTTGAGGTTCTCAGTGGTCATGAAATATCTCCACCAAACATCGTCAACATAGGTTCATGTTTTGGTATAGCCCCCATATAGCGGTACCTCCCAATTTTCGGTATTTTGAGAATTTTATTTACAGTTTTTAACCGAAATAGCTGTAATTTGACATTTGCAGTTCTCAGTGGTCATAAAACATCTCCAACGAAACATCGTCTACATAGGTCCATGTTTTGGTATAGCCCCCATATAACGGTGTCTCCCCATTTACGGTATTTTGAGAATTTTAGCTGCAATTTTTAACCGAACTAGCTGTAATGATCGGTATTTTGAGAATTTTAGGTACAATTTTGTCTATTCAAAAATAATCGTCAATATAGGTCCATGTTTTGGTATATCCCCCCATATAACTGTACCTCCCGATTTTCGGGAATTTTCAGTGGTCACGAAATATCTTCACTAAAATTCGTCAACATGGGTCCATTTTTGAGGGTCTACATTGTTTTGATGAAACTACCCTCAATTTGACTCTTGAAGTTCCCTGCAGCTATAAAACTTTTCCGCCAAAAAAATTTAAAGATAGGTTGACTCTTTGATATAGCCCCGTAGGTGGTACCTTTCCCCTAGCTGAACACATTTTTTTAGATTAGATCAGATAACACTGTGCAATAAAATGGAGGTGAAAGTCTGGGGCACGGAAAATTGCTCTTGGGGAAGAAAGGCCTTGGTGAGTATATTATGAACCCCGAAGGACAGATCCGCCGTGAGTCGAACTTCCGCGTTATGGCGTGATGAAATTTTTGTTAGAGACCCTGTGGCCATCAGGAATTAGCGTTATATCTTTGTTCACTGTTGCTTAAGTGCTCTACAAAAACAACAAACAAAGATATAATGCTAATTCATGATGGCTTACAGGGTCTCTTGCAAAAACTTCATCACGCCATAACGCGGAAGTTCGAATCACGGCGCATCTGTCCTTCGGGGTTTTTAATATACACACACCAAGGGCTTTCATCTCCAAAAGGAATTATCTCTGTCCCAACATTTGTGTTCATAGTGTAATTTAAGCAATAGTGAGAGACAGTAGGAGTCTATCCATTGTCGAAAGTTGTTCCACCTAAAATTGTAAAAGGACCCTAATTATTCCATTTTAATTAAGACTATTTTATGGTGGAGGGTATAAAAAGTTCGGCCCGGCCGAACTTAACGACTTTTTACTTGTTTTTGTTTAACTTTTTAGTAAATACATTGTTGACCACTGAGAAGTCCATAACAAATTACAGTCATTTACACCAAAAATAGAACGTGAGGCACATCCGCTGTTCTTGAAGAATCTATTTGAAATAGGGTTTATATTGAGGTATTTTTAATGGGTGATACTGAAATCGTATGCACATTGCGCGAATTTTATCCACTTTAATCTTTTTTGAATTGTGTGATGCAACTGACGGCTCACTTTGGCCGCTGAGTGAAACATCGAAATATGCTTAGATATTAAAAGAGAATGATTCGCTGTACCCAAAATCGGCCGCGCACCAAATGATTTTTACAGGCCTTTTAATTTTCATATTTTTTGAACGATTGTAATTTCAATATTAATCTTAATTTTCGATCCTTATAATTTATCAAAGTAAGCAACTAAGCTTTTGTGATTGTAAACAATATTTCTTGATGAAGTTTTAGCAGAATACATTCATTATTGTATGGGCTTTTAGCGAAATAGTTTCCAATTTCTCTAATCATACCAAAAAATATATTTGGAGCAATATTTCAACAATAAGTTTTCAATTTTGTTGTTGCTATAATATGCAATTTATATACCCAATCTCTATAAATTTAGTTTCATATTTTTCTACGCTCGTCTAGATTCTGTAGAATATTTTCATTAATTTTTTAAAGGTTTGTATGGACTCTGGGGCGGAATACGCTGGATTTACTTCAAGATTTTTTATTATTCGTCCTCGATATTAAAAATATATGTTGTAAATATTTAAACATCTACACAGAAAAAAATTACTGTATTATTAAAGGAATAGTGTGCATAAAGTCTTGCCAAGGTTCAATTTTCTGCATTTCATGAACGCCTTTCATAAATCAAAAATATATTGGTTTCTTCTGAGAGATTGAAAAAAAAAACAATTTTGGCGAGTTGTTTTGTTTTTATTGACTAACAACCATCCACACACAACACCACCAACCAAACCAGAGACAAATTGTGCTACTTTTTATTAATTCTTGTATATTGTATTATTGTAACTTACCGTTTCTTCTAATGATATTTTCACTGTAGTTGTTATCGTCTTGTGAGCATAGCAGAACAATATGAACACTATGTACGTACATGTTGAGTCTATCAGCACTAGGTTGAGATATTAGATGTTGCCTTTGTATTAAAGAAATTACAAAATTGTAGATGCGAACTATTTCGTACAGACAATTACTTTGTTTTTTCGAGGTGTGTGTTGTGGTTTGTTGATATAGTCTCAATGTGTAGGCGAGACGATGGTGGGGTTGTGCTGTGGTTTGTGGTTGATGTTGATAGTGCGTCAATGTGGTGGTAAGACGATGAGACCATTCAAAAGACGACGAGAACAAAGCTGAGAGCATTTACCAAATATGAGAGTAAAGTAGGGAAAAATAGGAAAGTGATTTTGCACCACGTGAAAATCTTACATATTTTTGAAAACAAATACGAGTGGCTTTCGGATGGATATAAGAAACTGCACATGTATCTTATGTGAGGTACCTGTACAGTGTGATAACACTACATCACGAACGAAAATATGTATGTAAAACAGTGATGGCCACCAACAACAACTTTCCTATGCCCGCGGGCATGCGACACACACGTACACTGTAAACACATTCGTTCGGTTAACGCATTGTTTACGTTTCCACTCACACTAGCGCAGGTTATAATCTGCAAATGTGTGATTTTGGCCATCACTGATGTAAAAATTCGAAATATTTATTTCTGTGTACGAATAGATATGGAATGCTGTTAACGATGTATGCATAAATTTTCTCATAAAAACAAATGACATTTTAAATATTTTTTCTCTATATGAGAATAAAAACCGCTATAAATTTTGGGGGCATCGGCCAATTTTGTCAACGCGGTCGGATTTGAAACCAAGATTTTTTCATAACCTCTATGGCTAATATTGGGCAGAGAATGGGTGCTATGATTTAAAATACAACAACAATGGATGCCAAAATATTTTTTTAAAGTATATATCCCCATTGTATTGGGTTAACCTATTATACAAAAAATGCAAAAAAAAAACATAATTTAACCCTAATATGTATTGAAACACCACAACTGTTGACGTTGCACAGACAATAGCTTTCACCAAAGAATTTCTAGAGTATGGAAAAAACGACGAAAAGCATTGCCATTCTGTCAACAACAAAGTCTTACCAAGCAAAAAACAGATTTTTAATGCAATATACTTTGGAGAAAAATCAATATTTGTGGCAGTTATCGGCTGTAGACAAAGAACAACAAAAAATATTAGAATATCTACAGACCTATCTTTGTGGCCATCAATTGAATGGATGGTTAAGGAAGTCTAAATGTAGCAATTTATGGCCTTTAAAGTATTTCAATGCTATTCGATGCTCTGGCAAAGCAAAGCAGCATTAAGCAATGACTAGCAAAAAAAAATGTTATAGACAATACGAATGTATATGAATGTTGTTGTGTGAAAGATATTCTCTCCCACAACGCCTGGATTTCATAGATACTAGAACTGCACCAATAAACAAAGGGTTATTATTATGGTAAAATCATTTAAATAATAAGTTATGATGTGTAGTGCTAGTGTTGCTTGGACTTACGTGCAGTTCCTCAATAATAAATAATTAAAAAAAATTAAGTGTCAGTGTTTATTTATAATTGCACTAAAATCTAGAAAATAATTATTCTTCATGATGGAATCTCTTAAATAAAACGCTTGAATTTATATTACAAATGACGACCATATTAAACGGCAAGCGTTTTATATAAGAGATTCCATCATGAAGAATAATAATTTTCTTGATTTTTGTGCAATTATACATAAAACACTGTAACTTAATTTTTTAATTATTTTTTTTATTTTTTACTTTTTAGTAAATAGATTTTTTTTTGACCACTGAGAACCCCAAATGCCAAATTACAGTCCATTTGAGCAGAAAATTTAGATAAAAACATTATATGGAGTCTATACCAAACCTTGACCTATGTCCACAATTTTTAGGGGGGAAGTTCTTGGACCATTGGGAACTTCAAATGCCAAATTACAGCTAAAAACGAAGACTAAATCCTCAAAATACTTAAAATCGGGTTGTACCGTTATATGGGGGCTATAGGAAAAAATGGACCCATATTAGTTTTGGTTTCATATTCCAAATCCGAAAAGTGTGCAAAGTTTTAGTTCGATTGGTCAAATGCAGCTGTGTCAAAAATGAGTTACCAGATTTGAACTAAACATACACCAAAGCAAGTTAAATAAAACACTGTAAAAACCTAGAATTACCTTAGGGAATTAGGGCCCAGCTATGCTTGAAACAGAATCTGAAGATTCAGGACCCCTGTCAAAGCAACCTGGGGAGTGTTTTTGATCAAAATTGATGTCCTTGACAGAAGTGTCTTCTTCCCCAGTATCTGCCACCAGACAATACCCCCAAGGTTGGACGTTACGTGGTAATTTGAGTTCCTACAATTTGCCAATGAAGTGCTTCTAGCAATAGAGACCTACAAAACCATTCATTGTCCGCAAAGAAAGTGCCAATGCAATCCCAACCAATACTAGTTGCTGAAAAATTGGAAGTTTGCACTTCCTAGTGTAAGTAGTAAAAGTACTGCCTTTACCGGTTTTACATCTATAGCATTGTCATGGGCCCAGCCTGATAGCTGTTTTATAGTAATATGCTTTATGTCAAACACTGAGTTGTTACGAATTTACCATTTAGTCGCTGTTTATCGCCGAGTCCAAACGGCGTGTCACAAGACACCACTTATAGAGAAGTTTTACTTGGCTGAAATACTCAGGAAATTTCGCCAAATTGCTGAGGGGTATTTTACCTCCCTTGAAAAGTTTTTGATGTTGCCTGGCCGGGGAATCGAAGTTCGTGCAATGGTATAACTGTTTGTATCAACAAAACAGATATATCATATACATAACAGATATAATATGATATAAATGTTGAAATGAGTGTAACAGTTATGATATTGTTTGGGTTTTGTATACTCACAATAACATAACTGTTAGAAACAGTTATGTGTTGTATATGAACGAGTGAGAACTTTATTTGTTTTTTCGTTCTCAAATATCTGTTGTACAACAGATATTTTTCAAATACTACAGATACCAACAGATACTATTGGCTTGTGTGAATAACTTCTAAGGAAAATTTAATAAAAAAATGGAATTTTTCCACATTTTTTTGTGGAAAAGGACATGAACATTTACAACTGAACTCACCAATTTGAATGTTTTTCTGGTTTCAGTGAGTGGAATGTACGAGGGCTACAAGAAAAGTTTCCGCTCTAATCATGTAAACGCGGATATTTATCAAAAATAGTTTTATTATATTCCAACGAATTCTCCAGCTTGATTTATACACTTTTTCACGAGTTCAAACCAATTGTTTAAATACTTTGTTACCCTTTAAAATAATTGTATTGGGGATTAAAGAGAGAGGGAGATACAGTAAGTACTTATTGTATGCTCTTAATGCAAAACAAAAATAAAATAAAACATTTCAGCCTTTTGAAGTAAAAACAAGTGAGAAAAGGCTTTATTCGGTACGGGGCCGACTATGTGATGTCCTACACCACTACCTCTGTGCATAATCTTTTCACTCGAAAACATGTCTTTTAGGGAGATACGAAAGTTTTCACCTATCTGGCTTTTATACTAAATGACTTAAGGTGAACTGAACGAAAATACTTAATATTTAATTTCATATTTGACTACTATCGACATCACCAACATCAATAGGCTTCTATCTCTGTGAGAAAATTTCGTGATGATCCGATCAAAATTCCGACCTGTCGTGTGATTGCAGAAAAAGTGGAAAAAAGGATGCATTACCGACTATTGCTATATCTCTATTATTTGACCAGCTATTACAACCTACTTTGCATAATTTTAAAGATGGGTTCTATTAGCGACTATTGCGATATCTACGACAACCTACGTTACATCGTTGTAAAGGTAATATTTTCTAATTTCGAAATTTCGTGACGATCCGATCAAAATTGCGACCTGTAGCGTGATTTTCAAAAAAAAAAAAAAAATGGAAAAATGGGATGTATTAGCGACTATTGCGATATCTCCGTTATTTGGTCCTTGCCAGGTTTTGCTTTTGATATACTTCTTAAAGAAACAGAGATATTTGCTTTGAAATAAAACGTAGACCTTTTCTCCAAATAAGTTTTGCCCATTCCGACCCCTGAATATTATCCGATTAAAATCAGCAGGCTTTTTCCTCTGTGAGACCCCCATTAATCCCCAAAATTTCGTGACGATCCGATCAAAATTGCGACCTGTAGCGTGATTACAAGGTTTAGATGGACAGACGGACACACATAGCCAGATCGACTCGACTCGTCGAGACATTCATTTTGGTATATATAAGTATGGGTCTACGACCATTATTTCGATGCGTTACAAACTTTTTGGCCAAAACCAACTTATAATACCCTGCCCACATAGTGGTGTAGGGTATAAAAACGTGAAACAGGGTGGTACCGTTATATGGGGCGTGGACCTATATAAACATTTTTGTAGAAGTGCTTTTAGCTTTTGTAAACACAAAATAACGGAATTGGCGGTCAAATAGGACTAATATCACAATATTTCTTAAAGTGATTATATGGGCTATACAAAAACGTTGACATGCTTTATAGGTGAATATCATTATTATGTGACTTTCAGGATCGAGATATCTTACATAGAATTTGATGGCCTTTGTCTTTTGATTTAGTCACTTTTGGTAAGGCTCACCGTTTTTGAGATATATCAAAACAAACTTAAAATGTGACCTGTGACCATGTATAAGTTTCTTTGTACGCATGGGATCGACAGAGAATTTTAGGACCTTATTTTAAAAACAAATGTACATCTCACCAAAATTCAGCTCTGTGGGAATTTTTCTATTTCAATTCTATTTTGTTTGGGCTACATACAATAAGTACTTATTGTATCACACCTATATCCATTTATATCAGTTTGTAGAAACCAGATATAAACAAATACTTTCCTTTTTTTCTGTCTATACCAACTCATATCATACCTGTTTGAAAAGTATCAGTATCAACTTGTAACTGAAACTACATTCTACATATCCATACTCACTCAATGTTGAAAAATGTCGAAACTGATATATTCAGTTGTATCCATGCAGGTGTTTAAATCGAACCCACAACCTCAGCGTGCAAGGCGGGTGTAAATACCATTGCACCACGGTGGCACGCGTTTTGGTATAGCCCTCGTATAAGGGTGCCACCATTTAAGATTTTTTTGAAGATCTTAGTCACATCTTCTAGCGAATAGGTGACAAAATAGAATTTTGTGTTCCCAGAAGATAGAAAACTTACTCGCAAAAGCACTATACATGTATATACGGGTTTTAGTTTATCCGATATTTCCCAATTTTATGTATTTGGAGGTTTCTTTCGAGGCATCTAGCCATGTTCGTCTTTTTAATCACTCTAGCGTCCACAAAAATTGAGCTAGAGCGCTATATTTTTGATCCCAGAGCTTTTTTCCATAGGCAGGTGAAGTTCGAAGCCATATCGGGCTACGTTTTGGTATGGTTCCCATATAATTTTCGGTATTTTGAGTATTCTAGCTACAATTTTTAACCAAACTAACCGTAATTTGATATTTGAAGTTCTTAGGGGCCACAGACACTTCTCCAAATTGTCAACATAGACCCAAGTTTAGGTATAGCCCCAATGTATTTGTCATTTAAGGTTCCCAAAGTTGCGAAAAATTGTCGACATGGTCCGTGTTTCGGTATGGCCCCCATATAACGGTACCTCCCGATTTTCAATATTTTTAGGGTTTTAGCTACATTTTTGACTGAACTGCCAGTAATTTGAGTTTCCACAAAACTTTTTCACTTTTAGATGCAATTTTAAACCGAACTAGCTGTTATATGTCATTTAAGTTCCCGAAACTTCTCCACCAAGAATCGTCAACATAATTCCATGTATCGGCATAGCCTCCATATAATAGTACCTCTCGTTTCATTTTTACCGAAATAGCGGTGATTTGAGGTTCCCTGTGGTCACAAACTTCTGCACCAAAATTGTCAATATATCGCTCATTTACTCAAAGAGTGACACATATCAAAAAATCTAGTTTCGAGAAAAACGCGTTTAAAGGTGACGATTAAAATTTGACCTTCCAATTTAAAAAGAATATTACACAGAAAATAAAATAACTACTTGCACCATTTTGCAAACAGCCAGCTGCAAATTTGACACAAGGTAAAGTAGAAGTCTTAGAAAAAAATAGAAATTGCTATCTCAGAAAACGCATTTGTTGAGTTAAGCCACTCTTTGAGTAAATGAGCGATATATCCGTTTGATATAAACGTTGCCGTGGGATTTTTCCTATTTTGAAGATTTTTGCTACATTTTGATCGAACTAACCGTAATTTGACATTTGAGTTTCCAGTGATCACTAAATTTCGCCAACAAAAATTTTCAACATAGGTCAACGTTTTGGTATGGCCCATAAAACGGTAACGCAGATTTCATATTTTTTAGTTGTTTTATAACCTCCACCATAATATGCAGGGTATAATTAAATTGTCATTCCGTTTCTATGACATCGAAATTTTCATCGGAGAACCTATAAGGTATACATATATATTTTTGATCAAGTTAAAATTCTAAATAAAATTCCATGACTGATGAAATCAAGATAGAGCTCGCAATTTTTATGATAGAGCCTTGTAATTTGGTATAGAAGTTTCTATTACCCCGGCTATATCGGTCTACGTTTCGATATAGCCCCCATATAACAGTACCACTCGATTTTCGGTATTTTAAAGGTTTTAGCCCCATAATCACACCGAATTGGCTGAAATTTGGTTCTTAGTCTTTTCCCCAGAAGTTTGTCGGTATAGGTCCACGTGGCCACAATAATCCACCGAAGTGGCTGAAATTTGGTACATAGTCTTGGTTGGGAGTATAAAACTTTTCCCCACAAATTTGTCGGTATATGTCCACGCCTTCATAAAGCCCCCGTAGAACGGTACCTATATACCGATTTTTTGTTTTTGAAGGTTGTGACCACAGCAACCCACCGAAATGGCTGAATTTAGTCTTTATTTATAGGTCCACGTTTCGATATAGCCCCTATAGATCGGTATCTGCCGATTTTCCTAATTCTGAAGGTTGTGAAGCCAATATCCCACCCAAAGACAGAAGTTTGTTATTTAGTTTTCCATTCGGTTATAAAATATTCCAGAAGAGAATTTCCATTATAAGTCCGCGGATTGCCTCTTGATTTTCGTATTTTGAATGTTTTACCGAAATATCGAAAATTTGGTATTTAGTCTTCTTCTAGTCTAAAAACTTTCCGCCAGAAATTTGCAGGTATAGATCGAAATTTTGATATAGCCCCCATAAAACGGTACCTCCTGAATTTCGGTATTTTGAAGGTCAGTTAAATTATTTTTTAGAGTTGGGCAATCTAGTTCCCGGAGCGGATCGATTTTTCTAGCTCCTTTTCCCAACAGGAACTAGTTCCTTATCCCAAAAGGAACTAGTTGCTTAATTTAGTTACATTATTCCGAATGGTTCCGAGACAGATATGGTTCAACGAATTTTTCAGTTTCATCGTTCATTTTGCTCCAAATAGTTCCGAGACCGAACTAGTTCAACGAATCTTTCTCTTTCATCGTTTTGCTGGTTCCTTCTTTTCGAGACCGACATGTTTTCATGGTTTGGTGGATGAATTGACATAAAAATAAATAAATTGCAGCGAATAAACAGCAACGAAAAAAGATCGAAGTATGTGTTGATTTAAAGCACATGCCCTAGCATTACAAACAGGTAAAGTAAACTATTTACCAAGGATTGGGTCGTAAACTTTACATAAAGTTGCAATCCATATCCTGACGGAAAAAATCTAAAATTTTCCTTTCATATGAAAGATTTTTTCCTGTTAAAAATCAACCGGATCTCTGAGTTTTTCATTTCCCTCTAATCAAAATAAAGTTGTGTAATGCCTAATAAAGCTTGCTTTTTTCTTTTAACAAGTTTATTTTTGGAAGTGTACTGTCTCCTTTAGTCGTATATTTTACGCATAAGTCATTCCCATTAATTTTAGAAAATTTTTACAACTGTGAAATATGACGGTTCCTCCAGGATATCCGCATTTCTTTTCAAAAAATTAAGTTTTGATGACTCGAAGTATACAAAAGTTTATAAAATCTTGATGAAATTGCCACTCGGGATATCCGAAAATGCTTCTCACTACTGGAAATGCCTGTTTTAGAACTCCTTTGTAAATTGTCGTGTGCATTTAGGGTGAAAGAAATTGACGCCCAAGTCCTTTATTATTATTATAATTTATAACAGCCGAATCGTACCGACTTTTATGAAATTTTGTGTGTAGGTTCATAAGGTGGGAGAATACCGGAAATGGAGGGTGTGGTGGACCTCCCCCACAACGGGTTTTAACAAATCGCGAAATCTTAGAGATTATTCGACGTATTAGTATTCAATACAAAAACAATTGTGGTCTCTGTCATTAATGTGTGTTTTAGAAGCAGAATACTGCATCCAATTTTTGAAAACATTATTCTTACTGATTAGATTTACAAATTTAGTAAGTGGGACAGCAAACATGCCATGAACATTGACTTTAATGCTTGGAATAACTCGATCAGGACCACGTTTTTAAAATTTTAGATAAAGCCAACTATAATTTTGAAGTCATATTTATAAAACACTGATGTTTTGATGTTTAGGATTGTTATATAAAAACATGTTCAATGAAACAGCACTTTTTTAACAACAAGTTCGACGACGTTAAGTTTGACCGTCCCGAACTTTTATAACCACTCGCATAAGTTATATTGAAATCTGGTTTCAGCCATTTCGGTTGAATAATGTGGCTAAAACGTTCAAAATCGCCAAAAATCGATAGTTATCGTTTTATGCCCAACGTGTATTTATACCGACAATTCTCTGCTAAAATATTTGATACCTCCAAGGGAGACTAAATACCAAATATAGGCATTTCTGTTGAATAATGCCGCTAAAACCTTGAAAATACTGAAAATCGGAAGGTATCGTTCAATGTAGGCTACATACAAAACGTCTACCGAATATTCTATGCGGGAATGTTTTATACCCACAATGAAGACTAAACACCAAATTGTGGCCATTTCGGTGGGATAATAACACTAAAAATTTCAAAATATCGAAACTCGGAAGGTACCGTCCTATGTATGGTAGCTGTGTTAGAACGTGGATAATTTCGATAATTCTCTGCAGAAATGTTTTTAATACCAAACATGCTAAGAGTAATAAAGATGAAACTTCTGCACTAAATTATGTTAAAAACCGCGAGCTGCATCTTGATTTCAACAGATAGACGGACATCGTTATATCGACTTATTTTATACGCTGATCACGAATATAGGTTCCCCGACGAATATTCCGATGTGCTGCAAACAGAATCATAAAGTTAACTATACCCTTACACATTTTATGGTGGAGGCTATAATAAGAGTAATTTTCTATTTACATCTGGAGGGTTATACCAAAACATCGACTTATTGTCAATTCGATTCGAAAATCTAGAGGGATCAATATTAGATAGACAAATTGTAGATAGATTACTTAGGCTTACACGGAAGTCCAAAACGACGGGCCAGCAACGCGGAACCGGGTCAGCTAGTATGTCTATAAAATGTAAGGTTAAGCCAGAAATCGGAAGGGAGCATATAAAAACTTGTTGGTTTCCACCCATTTTTACCTATTTTTCTACATTGATGCCAACACAGCTTCCACTTAAAGTAATTTTAATGGTCGACCTTATGGAATTCCTCCTAAAACACTTCATTTTAAAGAATTTCAATCATACTATATAGAATATGTTAACAGTTCGCGAATTCTGAATGGATGGAACTCGGATTGTAAAACATTTTTGGTTTTCTTTTTAAGTTTTTGCCTTTTTAGGGGCGAAGGCCATTATTTGTGAGATTTAATTAATTTAATTAATCGAGCTTTTTATGACCTAAGGAGATAACATTGGAAAATTTTCGCCATATACACTTTCATACGGGCAAAATGTTATTTCGATGAGGCAATAATGGTTTTAGACCCCAAGCATGTTTGGATGAAATGTGTTTCAGACAATTTGGAGTCGATTTAGCAATGTCCGTCCGTCCGTCTGTCTGGCTGGTGCGCACGTTAACTCTCAAATGGATGAGCCGATTTGGTCCAAAATTTTACTATCGTAATATTTTTTCCAAGCTTAGTTTAAGTTCGAAGATAAGCCACATCGGTCCACTCCTTCAGGTATCTCCCCCACAAAAGTTCAAAAATGTTCGGAAAATTTGAGCGCACGATAACTCTTGAAGGGAGTAACCGATTTGGTCCATACTTTGCACATCGTGAAATGTGTACCAGACTTAGATAAGATTTCAATATGAAATCAATCGGTCCACTCCTTCGGGTACCTCCCACACAAAATTTCGAAAAAGTTCAGTTAAGGGCCTGCTCTCGAATCGCTTTGGTTTTTGTTGTACAAGTTTCATCAAGGGCAAGTCCATACTTTCTGAGAAAATAGCCTGAAAGGTGCAAAAACCCCTATGACACCATGTGTGGTGGTTGGAGCGTAAGATAACTCTCGAACGGATCTTCCGTTTCGTTCCAAAATGTGGTCTTCGTAATATTTTGTGCAAACTTAGTTTAAGTTCGAAGATAAGCCATATCGGTCCACTCCTTCAGGTGTCTCCCCACAAAAGTTCAAAAATGTTCGGAAAAATTGTGCGTATGATAACTCTTGATGGGAGTGACAGATTTGGTCCATACTTTACACATCCTAATATATCTACCAGGTATAGGCCAGGTTCGAATATAGACTATATTTGTCTACTCCGTCGGGTACCTCCCACACACATTTTTGGATAAATTCACTTTAAGACCTGCTCTCGGATCACTTTGATTTTTGTTGAATCAAATTGCATTCGATGCCTCAATTACGACAGTAAAAATTTTTTCAAGGGCAAGCCCATAGTTCTTGAGAAAAAAGCCCGAAAGTTGTAAAAACACCGATGGCACCATATGCAGTGACTGGAGAGCTCGAACCTAATACTGCGTTCGTACACACTTTGGATATCGTAATATTTCTTCGAATATTAGATGAAATTCGAAGGTGGAAGGAGTGGACCTTCCGACACCTCCCCCACAAAAGTTCGCAAAAAATTCGCTAAAATGGTACTCTAAATATTGTCGAAACTCAGTTTAAAAAAAATCCTATCTATCGATATCCCCCAAATTTTTGCGCTTTAATCCTATCCATATTGTTTTGAAAACCCTCTAAAATACATACATAAGTTTTTTTTTTTGGAAAAAACAGTATTTCAATCCACGCAGACTGAGGGTATTTGTTGCACATATTATTGCTTAAAATGTCAGCACCCTTTATCTTATTCCGTTTCATATGTGGCAATAACAATTTTGTTTGGTCTAGAGGATAAAACAAATGAATGGTTTTCATTTTCTCTGCAAGAGAATTTGCATTCAAATTAAATGTGGTGTGTATTCCGCAAATTCTCTTGGCAACCAGGAACGTACATTGTCATTATTTGAATTTTAATTCAAAAATTCCACTTTTAAACATAAAACTAATTTATTTGAAATATACATAATTTAGTTTACATAAAAAATAACATAATATGTTTCTGCAACCCCACCCCTACCCTTGTCATTGCCAAGCCACTGTCTTCTTAAGCTACTTTGAATAGAGTGAATATTTGCAATGTTAAATGAGAATTTTCGCAGAAAAATATGCTCTTTTGAACAAATATTTATGTATAAGTATGTGTAGAGCAAATCCTAGCATTTCCAGCCGTTCTTTACATAGAACTCAAAAATATTATTTTCTTAGGTTCTTATTGTACTATTATGGCCAAATTATTAAAAATTTATGGTTCACAGATAATGGCTTATAAATTGGTTTGAACTAAAACGTTTTTAAACGATTCGAACAATGTTACTGGGGAGGAAACATTGAAATAACTCAATGGTCCATAAAAAGTCAGATGCATATGCAATGATTTGTATTCAAGAGCTTGCTTTGAATGCGACTGCGGTATGTATAGATTTGTAGGAGGAATATAAATTTCTCGAAAATTTGGGTAATATTTTTGTGGAGAAAGGCATTGATGAACATTTATGATTGCATGAATGTATACTTTTTATATTGACTTTAAATGCCAATGCTGGATCATTCTGTATGGGGTACAAATGATCGAAATCCGTAAAATTAATATTTGTATGTATTAATATTTTCAGTGTAATTTACATGTTATAGAAATGAAAACGAAGTTGTAAGTATTTTTTTCAGTACCAAAAACTCAATATTATAATTTCCATTTCATAATATCTGCTTTTGAAATAATTTTTAATTATTAGTATACTACAAGCAAAAAAAACGGTCTCTCTAACATATGTCCCAAACATATTTTGCAGCAAACATATATATGTTTGCAACAGTCTGCAAACAAATATATGTTTGGGTGGAAACAAATATATGTTTGGGTGCAAACATATATATGTTTGGGTGCAAAGATATTTATGTTTGGGTGCAAAGATATATATGTTTGGGTGGAAACAATTTTATGTTTGGGTGCAAACATGTTATATGTTTGGGTGCAAACATTTGATATGTATGGGTGCAAAAAAAAAATACAAACCCAAAAGGCACAAAAAAAAACAAACACATGCGTCAGTGGGCGGTTACTGAGATCAAGGGAGCGTAAAATTCAATGTAAAACACTTTGAAATGTGTGCTCACTTGCTCTCAGTAAGAACTCACTGGCTATCTCTATAGTATACACACAAATGTTGAGGTTGTTTATTGAAAAGAAAAAGAACAACAAACACATAGGTACATACAAAATTCCAAAGAAATACATAACACACTTTAATAAAAGAAAAACTGATTGAAATAATTTGTAAATAGTCACACTTTTAAGAAGGAAAAATATACAGAAACATAGTTGAACGCTTCTCCTTAGTTGTGAAATAAAACAAATTGTCCTCATAGTTGAAATCATCAGCGGGGAATCGGCATCTAGAATCAAATGATTATGTAATGTAATAAATAAACATGGATATGTCATATTTCAAATATACATAAGTATGTATGTAATTACCAATATTAAATGTGATTTCTTCCTTGTCCAATAAAATAATTCCATTCAACTTTCCGATTCAATTATTAAATGTATTGGGCATTTAATTTACTAAAAAGCACAATTTCTTTAAGAAAACACAAAACACTGATTTATCCACTCACTTTACCGTCTTGACTCTACAAAGGCATCTAAAACACTGAAGAAAGAAAAAACAAGTAAGAAAAGCGTTAAGTTCGGTCGGGCCGAATTTTTTATACCCTCCACCACAAATTTCAGCCATTTCGGTGGATTAATGTGGCCACAATCTCCAAAATACCGAAATTCGGAAGGTACCGTTCTATTGGGGCTATATGATGGCGTGGACCTATACCTACAATTTTCTGGAGGAAAGTTTTATACGCCTAAAGAAGACTAAATACGAAATTTCAGCCATCTCGGTGTGATAATGAGGCTAAAACGTTCAAAATATCGAAAATCGGGAGATATTGTATTATGGGGGCTATATCAACACGTGGACCTATATAAACATTTTATGGTAGAAATGTTTCTTAGCCTCTGGAAACACAAAATACAAAGTTACAACCGATTCTTTGGTCAAATGGGTCTAATACATTCAAAATATATTAGAATGACGCGTACTTTATAAGGGGCCTTATATGGGGGCAATACCAAAACATGGACATATATAAACCAACTTTGGTAGGAAAGTTTTCTGACCTCTGAAGACACAAAATACCAAATTACAACCAATTCTGTGGTCAAATAGGTCTAATACATTCAAAATATATTAAAATGACGCGTACTTTCTATGGGGCCTTATATGGGGGCTATACCAAAACGTGGACCTATATAACCCAACTTTGGTTGGAATATTTTTTGGCCTCTGGAGACACAAAGTACCAAATTACAATCAATTCGGTGGTAAAATGGGCCAAATATCTTAAAAATTCCTTTAAACGTCGACGCGTCACGCGTCATTTTGTATGGGGGCTATACGAAAGCGTGGACCTACATAGCCCGTTTTCAATACCAAAAGTCCTACGTAAATGTAACATATTTTCCCAAAATTTCATCAACCTACGTCAATCCGTTCGGACGCTAGAGTGATTTCCACAGACGGACAAACGACAGACGGACGGACATGGCTATATCGATGTAGAATTGCACGCTGATCAAGAATATATATACTTTGTGGGGTCTACAATGATTATTTCGGGTAGTTACAAACTTAGTGACAAACTTAATATACCCCCATCCTATGGTGGAGGGTATAAAAATATAATTCATATCATTTCTTCTTTTCTTTTTCTCCTGCTAAGTTGGTTAACAACAACAAAACAAGAAACACACGAGTTTGATGCATACATGCCACCAAAGCCCCCTTCTTCGCTTCTACGTCTTCTATTATACAATACACACAACTCTTAATTATAAAACAGCATTCCACAGCCGCGAGAGCACTGTTATTACTCTCGTTGACAAACATCCTCTCTCCACCCATGAAGAAAATGTTCTAACATAAAAAATATGTTTTACCCTAACATATCAAATTGAGATATGTTACAAAACATATATTTGTTTGGATCCAAACATATATTTGTTTGCAACCGGTCCCAAACATAAATTTGTTTGGATTCAAACATATTTCTAACATAAATTTTTCTGCGTGTAGATGATAAGTTATTTACGGCTACTGCTTAACAAATCAATGTATATAACTGAAAGAGTTGTATCAAAAAGCCGTTCTCACTTACCGCAACATTTAACTTGTTTTTCATTGAGGTTTCTAAATATAATTATGGTTTCTCTTCATCCTAAAAATTATGTTAATTTGCGTGGGATGCACTTTGACACGACGTGCGTATATTTAAGATTGGTTTTTGGAATAGAACTACACAATATGCTAATAGTCCGGTCAAAATAGACATGCGTATAAGGGGGAAATAGCAAAAATTCCCACAAAGCTGAATTTTGGTGGAGAGCTAGGGTTGGCCATTAGAAGCAACGTCCTAAAAGTCCCCATCGATCCCATGTGTGCAAAACAAGCTATTCGGGGTCAAAGGTCATTTTTGGAGGCATTATTCAGTTTTTTTAATTTTTTCTCAAAAACGGCAATACTTAGCAAAAGCCCGCTAAAGTAAAAGTTGTAGATTCAATAATTGTCTACAAGATTGGTCTTTATGATTCTTAAAAAAGACTTACCATTTTCGAGATATCTCGATCTAAAGGTCAAATAAAAAATTAGCCGCGTAAGTACATTATGAGGTGAACCGGTTAAAGTAACGACACTATGTGTTAGATACTTCCGTGAGCTTTCAAACGATATCCACTTTGCAGTAATCGGTTCTGTAGAACCGGGTCTAACCCGGTTTTTAAATTTGGCCTTTCGGGTCTAATAACCGGCGAACCGGATCCGCAACCGTTGAAAATTATACATTTCCGTAATCAGCGCAACAAACCCTACCTTCGGACAAAACTTGAAAACATCGGAGAGTTTTCGTTGGGGTCGTTCCCGTTGGGCTTTCGATTATACATGTGGGTTAAATGGGCTATTTTTGCATAAAATGACTCTAACATTGAATAACTCTACTAAACACAGTCCGATTTTGTTGGAATTTTTTTTAGAAGATAGCTATAATTTCGCTCTTCAAGAAAATATATATTTTTTGGGGGACAGACCCGATTACTTCGCTTATTTTAGCCGGTTCGTCTGAATATGTGCATATTTCCCTTATAAGTGCATAAAAATCATGTGTTTTTTAGAACAGCTCTATCTCAAGAATGGTTCCTTCTAAGAAAAAAATTATAAGGGTCAAACTTGTAGATAATTTTTCTGTCTATAATATTTACTTTAGTCACTTTTTGATTAGATCAGCTGTTTTCAAAAAATAAATCCGAAAACGTAAAAACCCTTAAATTTTGACCTTTGACCCCGAATAATTTTTTTTGCACACATGGGATTGATGGGGACTTTTAGGACGTTGCTTCTAATGGCAAACCCTAGCTCTCCACCAAAATTCAGCTTTGTGGGAATTTTTGCTATTTCAATGTCTATTTTGACCGGACTATAATTGATGTTAATAACAAGTAAGCAAAGGCTGTATTCGGACGGGGTCGTCTATGTGATCCCCTACACCACTGTGCATAAGCATTCGATTTTTAGTCAGATACTGGAGTTAGTCAACACCATAGCTTTTAATACCAGAGAAACAAGTAAGAATGCAGAATATCTTAACTGACGGTAATCACTTTATATCAGGGAAGCACTTCTTTCCAAAAGCAGTATATATTCCTTCCCACTCTGTTGTTTTTCACCAATACATTCATACATATTTTAGTATTGATCCGGCTCTGAGCTAAACACGTGCAATGGTATAACTGTTTGTATCATCAAAACAGATATATCATATACATAACAGATATAATATGACTAGCCAAATGCCCGCTACTTCGTATGCGGAAAGGATATAAAAAAACAAATAAACAATATATAATATGGAAATGACAAACACTGAAAATTTGGTCGCACTAATACCAATTTTAATAAATATTTATTTTTATCTTAGTACTGTACGTACCCCTTAAGTTCGATTTTCAAAAAGATCAGCCGTATCTCACCCTTACACATTAACAGCGAGATCAACGTTGCACACCAATACACACCCTAACTCCAAAAAATACAAATTCCAGCACTGTCCCTACACCCAAAAACAAATTGAGTACCATTAAGTAATTTTCGTATACTTATGGTACGTATTTCGACGACATATCTCAGCCATACACGGACATTAATACAAAATAATTACAGTAAATTCCATAATAATTACAGATCTCAAGATTCCAGCTGTATCCGTTCGTCCAATTCCAAATTGTACCAAACTTAGTATCAAGTCGAACTCTTCGTACCCATAAGTAAGATTTTCCAAAACTACCTCAATCCTTCACTTTAGTAGTAATCTTACTTCAAAATTTCAGGATTCAAACTCTATCCATTAAACCAAATTAAAATTGTACTAAATTTAGAACAATTTAGAACAATTTCGTACCAATTTTCAAAACTTCCTCAACGCAACACGGCTACAATAATCATACTTTCAAATTGCAGGATTCCACCGCTATCCGTTCAACTACATACAAATTGTACTAAATTTAGTACCATTTAGTGCTTTTCGTAACCATAAGTTTGCTTTTTCAAAACAATCTGAATCCTACTCTTCGACTGTAATCGTAATTCCAAATTTCAGGATTCCAGCTCTATTAATACACCTGAATCCAAATTGTATCAAATTTAGTACCATTTCTTTCCCAAACAAAAATTTCAGGATTCCAGCTCTACCCGTTCACCCAAATCCATATTGTACCATATTTAGTACCATTTCGTACTTCTCTTACCCATACGTACGACTTTTCAAAATTTCCTCAATACTACACTCCTACAGTAATCTTAATTCCTAATTCCACTACTATCCGTTTACTAAAATTCAAATTGTACCAAATTTAGTGCTTTCTGTACCCATAAGTACGAATTTCCAAAACTACCTCAATTCTACTGTCCGGCAGTAATCTTAGTACCAAATTTCAGAATTCCAGCTCTATCCGTTCATCCAAATCCAAATTGTACCAAATTTAGTACCATTTAGTACTTTTCGTACCCAAAGGTACGAATTTCCAAAACTATCTCAATCCTACACCCCTACAGTAATCTTAATTCAAAACTTTAGGATTCCAGCTCTATCCGTTCACCCAAATCCAAATTTAGTACTGCTCGTAATCATAAATACGAACTTCCAAAACCATTTCCTTATTTCAACGCCATTTCCCAACCTTGATTCCCATACCAAATTTGAAGATTCTAGCTTTATCCATTAAAAATATGCAATTTGTACCAAATTTAGAAACTTTTAGTACTTTTCGTACACTTATAGGTCGAGTTTCTAAATACCCTTTGGTACATCTTCCTAACTCTCCATCAATGACCATTCGTTCAAAATTTCAGATTTCTAGCTCTTCGCGTTTGCCTAATACAATGGATTCCATATTTAGAACACTTTAGCACTTTTCATACCTTTCTACGACGAATTTCCAAAAACCCCTTTACACAAAAACAAATTACACCAAATTCTGTACAATTCGATTTTCCAAAACAACCTTAATCCTTCACTTCAACAGTTACCATAATTCCAAATAACAGGATTCCAGCTCTATCCGTTCCCCCAAATCCAAATTGTACCACAGGTAGTACCACTTAGTACTTTTCGTACCCTTACTACCTCAGTCCTACACTCCAATAGTAATCCTAATTTCAAATTTCAGGACTCAAACACTATCCGTCACCCAAATCCAAATTCTACCTCTATAGCCTACCGCGAACGGGTTGCAAATTCTAACTCTTTCCGTTTACAAAAATTCATACTTTAAATCTTTATATATAAAACTCAATTGTCGTTTGTTGGTAATTGAATCAGTTGAAAACGGTTTGAGCGATTTGGATAATTTTTTGTGGAAGTGTTAGTCATAGTCCAGTTTAGGTTTTTATGCAAAGAAAAATTGGCCACGCCCACTTTTCCGCCCACTTTTATAAATATGTTATATCTACGGAACTACTCAATATATTTTCCTGAAATTTGCAGGGAACGTAAAGTGATGGCCCCCGGTTGAAATAGGCTACATATTTGGTTGAATTTCGGATCGGGCGGGGTACCTCCCCTATGCCCTATTTTTGTAAAAATGCAATATTTGCAACAATTACAAATGTATCGCCTTGAAAATTAATTTCCGAGTCAATGGCGATTGTGTCTCCGACCTTACGTGCTTATTTGGTGCATTAAGACTGGACAACGCCCACTTTTTTAAATATGTTATATCTACGAAACTACTAAATCGATTTTACTGAAACTTTCAGCGAATGTACCGGGTTGGTCCCCGATAAAAATAGGCTACATATTTTTTGACTTTCGGATCGGGCGGGTACCTCCCCTACGCCCTATTTTTGTAAAAATGCAATATTTGCAACACATACGAATGTATCGGTTTGGGAATTTATTTGCGAGTCAATGGCGGTCTGTCTCCGACCACGCTCACTTTCTAATTAGGGTATATCTACAGGGGATTTTCAAGAAAATCGCGATTTGTCTAAACTTTTAAATCTTTATAAATAAAAATCAAATATCGTTCGATGGTAATGGCATCAGTTGAGAACGGTTGGACCGATTTTCGACCTGGGTTTTTATGCAAAGAAAATTTGACCATGCCCACTTTTACGCCCAATTTTTTCAATTTTCTATTTTTATCATTTCTACAAAAACTACTGAACCGATTTTCCTGAAATTGCCAGGGAATGTAGAGAGATGGTCCCCGCTTAAAATAGGCTACAAATTCAGTTGAATTTCGGAAAGGGCGGGGAACATCCTCTATACCCTACATTTTTAAAAATTTTATATTTACAATAATTACGAATGTATCTATTTGGAACTTAATTTGCGAGACAATTGTGGTTGTGTCTCCGACCTTACCAGAGGGGGCGGGTTACCTCCCCTATGCGATATTTTTTAAAAAAACCTTATATTTGCAAAAGTTATGTATGTATCGGAATAAAAATTTACGGATTAATCTACAATCTAGGTACTTCTTTGGGGCATATAGGCCCGACCAAGCCTGTTTTTTTTAGTATGTCATAACTCCAATACTACTGAAGGGATTTCCATAAAAGAAGTAAATGACTAAAGATTGACTTTGCATGTGAATGCTATAGAATTCACGTCATCCTACGTCAACATGAAAATGAATGCTATAGCATTCACGTCAGCGAACGTGTTAAACGCTATATGTATAAGCCAAACTTATGATTATATCGGTTTCAGCATACATTTCGGTAGGCAATGAAGTTGTGTGCACCCTAGGACCGGACCAGGCCCACCTTTTTTAATATGTCATATCTTGAAAACTGATGACCACGCTCACTCTTTTCAAAACATTATTTTTCCAAAACTACTGAACCTAATTTTCAGAAAATATTCAGGAATGTCCTTTGGTCCAAAATGCTATATATTTGTAGACGAATTTCGGGGCCTATTATTTTATAATCGGTGTATTTGTTAAACTTATGAGTGCATCAGGTTGCAAATTAGTTTTCGAGACAACGGTGGTTGTCCCACGATCAAGAAAAACTATATATTTACAAATGTACTTAAATGGTGAGGTTCAACGGTCCATCAGCCACGAAAAGCTAAAACATATAGGTCTAAACAAGCGGGAGAATTCGATTTAATCATTTTTTTAACTTTTATTATTAGATCGCTTTAGGATAAAGACAGTGACATGGACGATGATAAATCCTAAAAGGCACAAATTGGCGAAAAATCCGACAAAATCCGTAAGAGAAAAGAAAGGTTACAGACAAAATCTGTTGATAAATTTAAAATCCTTCTCGGTTTGACAATGGACCGAAGAAGTGAGGTAGAAAATACCTACTTTTGAATTAAAACTCATTACGACGGGCCAGCAACGCGGACCGGGGTCTGCTAGTTAAAATAAATAAAATTAAAATACTTAAAATTCAGGATTCCAGTTCTATCCGTTCACCCAAATCCAAATTGTAATAAATTTAGTACCATTTAGTACTTTTCGTACACATAAATACGAATTTCCAAAATTTCCCCAATCCTATGCTCCAACATTAATCTCAATTTCAAATTTCAGGATTCCAGCTCTGTCCGTTCACTCGAATCCCTATTGTACCAAATTTAGTACTTTTCGAACACATAAGTACGAATTTCCAAAACCACCCTCATATCTCAGTCCTACACTTCACAGTAATCTTAATTCCAAATTTCAGGTTTCCAGCTACATACACACGTTCACCCAAATCCAAATTGTACTAAATTTAGTACCATTTAGTACTTTTCGTACCCATAAGTACGAATTTTCAAAACTACCTCAATTCTACACCCCACCAGTAATCTCAATTCCAAATTTTGAGATTCCAACTATATCCGTTCACCCAAATCCCCATTGTCCCAAATTTAGTACCATTTAGTACTTTTCATTCACATAAGTAAGAATTTCCAAAACTTCCCCAGTCCTACACTCCAACAGCAATATCAATTCCAAATTTCAGGAATCCAGCTCTATCCGTTCACCCAAATCCAAATTGTACTAAATTTAGTACCATTTAGTACTTTTCGTACACTCAAGTTTCCAAAAACCCTTTGGTGCATCTTTATTACTCTTCATCAGTGATCCTCAGTCCAAATTTGAGGAATCAAGCTCTATCCGTTCACCCAAATCGAAACTGTACCAAATTTAGTGCTATTTAGTTTTTCGTTCCCTATGTACGAATTTCCAAAACTTCAACAATACTAAACTCCACCAGTAGTCTCAGTTCCAAATTTAGAGATTCCAGCGCTATCCGTTCACCCAAATCCCAACCCATTGTACAAAATTTAGTTCCATTTAGTACTTTCCGTACACATAAGTACTAATTTCCAAAACCACCCTCATATCTCAATCCTACACTTCAACAGTAATATTAATTCCAAATTTCAGGTTTCCAGCTCTATCCGTTCATTCAAATCCAAATTGTACTAAATTTAGTACCATTTAGTATTTTCCGTACCCATAAGTACGAATTTTCAAAACTACCTCAATCCTACACCCCACCAGTAATCTCAATTCCAAATTTCGAGATTCCAGCTATTATCCGTTCACCCAAATCCCCATTGTATCAAATTTAGTACCATTTAGTACTTTTCATACACATAAGTACGAATTTCCAAAAGTTCTTCAATCCTACACTCCAACAGTAATCTCAATTCCAAATATCAGGATTCCAGCTCTATCCGTTCACCCAAATTCCTATTGTACCAAATTTAGTACTATTTAGCAGTGTTCGAAAATAAACACTATGGAATCGTACCGTACCGTTCTGTACCGTACCAAGGTGGATAGGTACGCTACGATAATGTACCGTACCGGTACACAAACACTAAAAAATATTTTAGTGATACTGTACCGGAGCACAACGAAAATTTTACTGTACCGACTGCGGTACACAACGATTTTTAGTGTACCGACTGCGGTACGCTACGATTTTTTAGTGAACCGACTGCGGTACAGTACGATTATCGTAGTGTACCACTGGTCGGTTCACTAAAACATAACGTACCGGTAATGTACCGCACGTGTGTTTTTTGTAAATTGTGATGAAAAATTATATGTTTGATGTTTTTGAAAATAAGGGCAAGAATAGTAACTAAAATTCAAGATTATATAAATTAAATGCACGAATGTGGTAAATTCGGTCGGTATACGAATGTTGAGAAAATTAGTATAAAATATGAAATTAGCTAAAATTTCCAACCAATACATATTTTAATAAATTTACCCTCTATTATAGTATTAGGTTTAAAACCCATATTATTAATGTATGTATTTCTATTTACTCGCTTTGAGAAAATTTTATTATGGGCTCATTAGGGTCCTTGTAGTCAATGTACATATTAAAGCACTGCTTTTTAAATATTATTTGTTCCCTAGTTAAATAATTAGACAGTTTTTACAAGTAAAAAGGGGTGATAATGCATGTATCATAAAACCATTTCTATGAATGGAAAAGAATAACGTTAATATGTTGGTGTCATAAGGATGTTTATTTGCGGCAAAAGTCAATTCATAGAAAGGTTATGTTTGTTGTCCAATCCACATGAACAAACAAAACAGCCACAGTCGGATCACTAAAGATTGAGTCTCCAGGTAGTATATTTTAAAATTTTAATATGTTTATTCTGTTGAAGTTTTAATGTTGATATGTTTGAATTAATTAAAATAAAATTGCATAAAACATAAAATCCGTTTGTAATAGGTAACAAAAAAAAATGGTAAGAATCAAGGCACAATTACACAGGTAGTGGCATCGTAAAAATTTGAATATGTTATGTCAAAACTTTCTTTATGTTGTTGGGGAAATTACAACAAAAATAATTTTTTTATAAAGTGATTTTACTTTTCATATTCGATCAGCTGGTGTGATACCACTACCTGGTAGTTCTGCCATGGTAAGAATATGAGAATAATGCCTCCAAAAACTCAAACTTTCTGCTGGTAGAATACGTTTACGTTTGTCCATAATTTATCCCACCGAAATGGCTTAGATTTGGTATCTAGTGTCCGTTGGGGTTATACATGCATTCCTATAAGAATTTTCGGTACAGGTCCACGTTTTTATATAGCCCCCATAGAACGGTTCCGCCGATATTGATTATTTTGAAGGTTGTAGCCACGTTATCCAACCGAATTAGTTGAAACTTGGCATTTAGTCTACGTTGGGAGTGTAAAATATTCCGACGGAGAATTGTCTGCACAGGTTCATGTTTTGATATGACCCCCATAGAAATGTACCGCCCGAATTTTGCTAATATTAGATAGAAAATAATAATAAAAACAATTATAAAATATTTTGTTGCACTTTGTTGCAGCTAAAACTTTACGAATTTGGTAAGAACTATATGTACTAAAAATAAAATAAAAAATCTACGCGCCATCCCGCGACACTCCCTACTAAGAAGCTTTAACAAAGTACAGAATTTGAAAGAAAAGCCGATGTCACGTGATTTACATATGTGTAAAATCCGAGTTACAATAAATAACATATTATATAAAATATTTTTTGCTCACCTGTCTTCACGAAAAGCTTTAAAATTACTTTGTAAGAAGACTGCATACGACGATCGCAAATTTACTACTAAAATATATTATAAAAACCAGTCCATAAATTGTGAACAAAAAATTAAACGTTATTTTGCTTTGGCTGATGTATAACAAATTATTTTAACTGTCGTTAGATTCTGTGGACACCTTAGATCAATACTGCACCAATAATTTTTACATAGGCGTATGTGATTTTTTGGCGCGCTATATCTGTATTTTTTCCACTGTTCGTTTGGCCCAAAAAACATCAATGTGACACCAACACGTGCCTTATTACTTTATACAAATATTTTGGATATACATATGTATATAACACAATTATGGGGTCAATTTATATAGTCTTCCATAATAAAACAAAAAACCATTAAATATTTTACATTTTCTCTTATTTCATAAAAACACATGTATGTGTTCCAACAATACGAACTACGAAGTTTTACTGCTTCGTCCTTTTCAGTAGTACAAAGTAACAGGCAAAATTCTCGTTGATCGTCCACATTACCTTGCTATGAATAGATTTTCTGTTATTGGTGCCGCCAATAATAATGATTTTGCACGAGGGGATTTTTAAACATCCTTATGACATCAATTAGTAACCTCATACTGGTGTTATGATAAATACATTCCATATTGAAAAAAGCATATTAAAATTTGTAATTTGGCTACAAATACTTTTAAATGTGTAAATAAACATAGCTTGGAAAAAAACCTTAGTGATGAACAGTACTGTTCGCTACAAACAAAATAGATGGGTATTTTTTGTTGGTACTGGTAATATTAATGTGGATTGTATAGCAAATATTAAATTTTTCTGAATAATCTTTTTCCAAAAAATGCTAATAACATCAAAAAAAGTAAAATTATTCTTTACTCATTCATGTAAATGATTTTATAATTCACGATTTTTTTAAACAACATTATATTTTCTAGTAATTTTCTCAATATTTATAAACGATTAAAATGTAATTAATTTATACAATATTGAATTTTATTTATTATACTTGCCTTCTTTCCCAAGAAAGCATATAACAATTCATATTTCCTCATAATTAAAAAAACACATGTGTGGTACATTACCGGTACGTTATTTTTTAGTGAACCGACCAGTGGTACACTACGATATTTTAGTGTACCGACTGCGGTACGCTACGATTTTTTAGTGTACCGACTGCGGTTCACTACAATTTTCGTTGTGCTCCGGTACGGTACGCTAAAATATTTTTTAGTGGTTGCGTACCGGTACGGTACACTAAAATATTTTTTAGTGATACCGTACCTGGTACGGTACGTTATTTTAGTGTACTGTTTCTTTTCGAACACTGCTATTTAGTACTTTTCGTACACATAAGCACGAATTTCCAAAACTACCCTCATATCTCAATCCTACACTACAACAGTAACCTTAATTCCAAATTTCAGGTTTCCAGCTCTTTACGTTCACCCAAATCTAAATTGTACTAAATTTAGTACCATTTTGTACTTTTCGTACACATGATTGGTAATTTTGCAAACCATTTCCTTTTAGAAGCACCACTTCCCAACCTTGATTTCCATACCAAATTCCTATATTCCTATATTCCTGGGGCCTATCATTGATTTCATTAATTATTTAGCGATTTCTTCAAATTACAGATTTTGAAATTGAATAGTTATAACTGTACATCTCCATGTACGATAAAATTCTTAATTGCAAATAAATCGTGGTAATATGCACAACTTTATTGCACTTTCATTGATTTGCAAACATTTAGTTATTACCAAAAAGTGAGGTCCATACAGTTTTTAGTTGTTGTTATTTCTGGCCGATTTCTGAATTTATTCCCCTAATGTTGTCTTCAACAGCAACTCATTTGTTCAACAAACCCAACATCATTTATTGAAAGAATTTTTGTTTTAATTTTAAATTGAAAATCAAAATTTTTACAAATGCATCGTTTGTAATCATCTTTTCTAACTGTATTTTAACGAATGAAAATCTTTTGTGCGACACCTGTTATGTGAAAACTAAATCAGGATCGGTTTGTATTTTTCGCGTAATTGATGTTTATATCATTATCACCAACTGCGACATCTGTTGCAATGGAAGATAACAAATGTCTTGTCTTTCTATTATTTAGTGGTTTACGATAAAATAAGTGCGCCTAGAAGTAAACTACAAAATTTGAAATTATGTGTGATCGTTTACGGTATCATGAAGTTATAGCATTGTTAATTTGACACATGTCTTGCAGAGGGCCAACTAAGTGAATAAGTACGTAATGATAATGAAAAATAAGGATTTTTGTTGTTGTTATTTTTTGTTGTTCCAGGACGAATTTTCTAAAACCCGGCCTTATCTCGCACATTTGCATCAACAGTGACCCACTGGTAAAATTTTAAGCTCCTAGCTTTAGCCGTTTTGGCTGGGCGTTGATGATGAGTCAGTCAGTCAGTCAGTCAATCACTTATCACCAAGCTCATTTATATATGGGGATTTCTGAGTGAAATCGGACACTTTTTCAAGATGAGGTTTTTGATTTCCATTATTTTTTGCTGTGGCGATGCTGCTGATTAACAAAACATTGTAGTATATTTTCAATTTTTTTTGACTAACGGTTCCAGAGATATCGCGCCTTGAAAAAGTCAAATTCTGTAAAAACTACATGCAAAGAAATACTCATAACTTCTTTAATATTGGTCCAAATGGGACCATCTTTTTTTTGATTTGTTTGTTTATTTATCAGCTATCGAAAGATATATTTAAAAGAAAAATGCACAGTGGGCTTCAATGCAATTTTCGGGATTTAATATTTAAAATCAATTTTTAAACATGATTGCACCCTTTGATTTTTTCAAAAAAATTTTATGTTAAACTGCGTTCAATTACAAAAATTTTAAGCCCTATGTGGCAATGGGATTCGGACGATTGCTATTTTTTCTGAATTTTTTAAAATTTGTCAATTCAATTTTTCCTTTATACCTTTGTCCAAAATGTATCATTTTATTAAAAAAATTTAAAGTTTCATTTATAAATTTTTGTTTTGATTTTATATTTACGAATTTATCTAAAACATCTTAAAAACTGCGTCATTTTTCGATTTGGAAAATGCATCAGCGAATATTCCATTACCACATATGGCTTAAAATTTTTGTAATTGAACGTCGTTTAACATAAAATTTTTTGAAAAAAATCGAAGGGTGCAATCATGTTTAAAAATTGATTTTAAATATTAAATCCCGAAAATTGCATTGAAGCCCACTGTGCATTTTTCTTTTAAATATTACTTTCGATAGCTGATAAAAAACAAACAAATCAAAAAAAAGATGGTCCCATTTGGACCAATATTAATGAAGTTATGAGTATTTAGTTGAACATAGTTCTTTAAAAATTCGATAATTTCAATAGGCGATATCTCTGTACCGTTGGTCAAAAAATAATTTTTAAATATACTAAAATGTTCTGTTGGCTAGGAGCATAAATTGAAACAAAAACAATTGAAATCAAAAATTACTTTTCTCCGAACTGTCCGATTTCACTTGGAATTCCCCATATATAGATATAAATGTGGGAATGAGTGTAACAGTTATGATATTGTTTGGGTTGTGTATACTCACAATAACATAACTGTTAGAAACAGTTCTGTGTTGTATATGAACCTTAGACTAATGAAGGTGTAGACGAAGAATTGTTCTCAGCATGTTACTTAGTATGCTCTGTAATAGTTAGATGGCGTTAATGGTAATTTTTTTTTAACATTGAGCTACTACACGACATATTTGAGTGAAAACCACAGCATATCGAGAGCATATTGAGTGGAAGGGCAACATCTATAAAAAATAAACACATTAAAATTCTCTATCTATTGTCTCAAAATCATTAAATATAACATCATGTGAAGATATTAATCAAAGAAAAAGAAAAAGTGATGATAGAATGGAGAGTAATAGCAAACAGTTAAGAGGCAACTATTATGCATGTCTCAATATTGAAGATGACTTTTAATATGACACTGAATCACTATCCAAATTTAAAGAACATGTGTTGAACAACAACAAAAACACAAGCCCAACATCAGGCAAATCATCATCACAGCATCACAACGATGCTGTACCATCATCAAAACCTCCGCCTAGCATAGCGGAACAATCATCCACATCAAAAAACAACAAATCTAATACCGATCAGCAGAATCTTGAAAAAGATCAAAACAAAAAAGAAAAAGTTCCACCTGTCAACATTTATAATGTTGAAACAAATTAAATAATAGACTTTGTAGAGAACGGACTTAAAATCTCTGATTTCAATATTAAACATTATCCACAAAAGAACAAAAATACATTATATCTAAATTCTATGAAAAGTTTCCTGCGTGTTACTACATACCTAAATAAAACAAAAACAAATTACTATACATACACCCCAAGAGGTGCCAAAAACAAAACCTTCATATTAAAAAATGTAGACCAAAATGTAAAAACAGAACGAGTTCTTGAAGAACTTCGTAAACATGAAACCGAAACATTAAAATTCGAAAAAGTTAGTCCCTTCTACACCAGCAAGTCTAAAAGGGAAGGTAAACTACTACCAATATTTTTGGTACAAATAAAACCAGAAGGTAATTTAAGGGAGCTGAGATCAATAACGGGTATCCTACACCGGCTTATTAAATGGGAACCATTAAAAAAGATGAGATACCTCAATGCCGCAGATGTCAAGGCTTTTTCCATAGTGCATCCAACTGCTTTTTGGAGCCGAGATGCGTCAAATGTAATCAGCAACACGAAGTTGGGAAATGTAACATGCAATCAGTCGATCCAAGCGAACGTGATAAAATTTATTGTGTTCTATGCAAAAAATATGGCCACCCTGCATCGTATAAAGGGTGTGAAATCTACAAACAGCTAAAACAAAAACTGATTGAAAGAAAATCAACAAAAAATCAAAATATTAACCACACTTATTTACATGTTAATAAAAACACTAGTTACGCAAATGCATTTAAAAATAATGGATTGAACGAAAATAACATAAATGTTAATACAAACAATAATATTTTCCAAAATCTTCAATATGCCATACAAAACATTTCAAACCAATTATCTAATTTACAAAAACAATTACAAAGTCAAGATGCACGTATCGATGCATTGTACTCCGCATTGGAGATAAATAATTAATGGTTTCCCCAAATGATTTTTTAACACCTGATAAGATAACTGTAATCGAAATAAATGTTAATTCATTAATAAAGTTAAATAGAAGATATGATTTGCAAATTTTTCTAAATAAATATAAACCAGATATTGTATTACTAAATGAGACAAAACTTGGAAGTAAATATAAAGTTTCATTCGAAGGATACAACTTTATAAGAAAAGATAGAGATTCAGGGGGGGAGGTACAGGAATTTTAGTCAGAAAAGTTTTCAAATACAAAGAATGCTCAACTAAGAAATTTAAATCGTTAGAAACTTGTGCAATAAAAATATCTATGACTGGTAGTGCCCAATTGTTTGTAATATCGGCATATTATCCTGCAGGCAACAACAATATAAATTTTAAAGCTGATCTCACTAGTTTATACGAAGATCTCAACTTGGGGCACCCAAACAACTATTACATACTTGGTGGTGATTTAAACTGTAAACATAGCATGTGGGGAAATGTCATAAACAATGACAAAGGTATATCTCTACATGATTGGCTTTCTGACAATGAAATACAATATAGATGTTCATTGTATGCATCTAATCTACCTTCGTATCCACGATGTGATTCCTTTTTAGATTTATTTATAATTGATTCGAGGCTTCTTGTTCATAGAGCATCCAATAATATTAATTGTTTGGAAACGTTAGGTTACGACAGTGATCATAACGCCATAAAAATAATTGTTTCTAAAAACAGTCAATTAGACCCATTTGTCATTTTTAAATCTAATATAGAGTCAGCATTGGATTATAAAAGAACAAATTGGAACAAATTCGAGAAGCATATCATGCATGCTTTAAACAACGATTGTGTAGTTCCAAATAATAGAAACTTATCAAATGATGAAATTCTGTTCCATATTGAAAGATTAAACTCAATTATAACCAATGCTATAATTACAAGTGTTCCACGTTTTAGTGAGAAAAACCAATTGAAAAGTTTGGTAAATCCCATTATAAAATGTCTTCAAAGAGAAAAAAGTAGAATTCGTACTATTATTAAAAAGCATAATAGATTTCAATATGTACTAAATCCATATGATCTATGCTTTTACAAAAACAGATTAAAAATGGTAAGAAAACTCCTTCAAGATAACTTTACAATTTCAATAAATAAAGAGTTGGAACAAAGGCTACACAAAATTAATTCATGTGATCCATCAAAAATGTTTTTTCATACCAAAAAATTATTAAAAAAACAATCATCTTCAAATATCAGTTTCCTAAAAGTTCCAGTTGGAGATATAAACATTTTACACCGCTCTGAAATAGATCACCAAACAATAGAAATTGATAGTGACTCTAATAAATATGTTTTGCGAAACGAAGACAATATACTGAACTATATAGGAGCTTATTTAGAGTCTATATACGCCTCAAAAAATATAGATGATTCCAACACAATACACAACGTAGTTATAAATGTATTCAAATCCTTTTTAAGAGCTAGAGAGAGGTACTTAGAAAATATTGCCAGAATTACAACCTTCAGCGACACTAGTCTAGCCAATAATATTAACTGTTCTTTTTTTCAGGAGTATTTTACTACCCCCGAAGAAATGTTGTTTATTTTTGCAAACTTGAAAGGTAAATTATTCTATGGTTTGGATAAAATTCCTAACTTTATTCTAAAGAAATTACCAACTGCCTTGATATTCGATTATTTGACACTATTTAATAATATGATTAACAATGCGCATTTCCCAGATTGCTGGAAAACAGCCAAAGTCATTACGCTTCCTAAAAAGGATAAAGACATCTCTGACCCCAAAAATCTAAGACCTATAAGTTTGCTACCTAATATTAGTAAAATTTTTGAAATTTGGTTGTTATTATCCATCAGTAGTGTTGGCGATGTTCTCCTATATATACCGGTGGCTTCTTTTAACTTTTTACGTAAATTAAAATCGTCATGTATGTGTTGCAAATGTTCGATCTCTTGACATTTTTGATTAAGCAGGGAATTTTTGGCAGCTCTGGTTGCTGTGCGAATCTCTTTATTGATCTCCCAATAGCGTTCGTAATTAACATTTTTATATTTTCTTCGTTCCTCTCTAAGTTCCATAATCTCGTTGGTCATCCATTCCTCTTGGGTTCTTCTGGTGTGGGTTCCTATGTAGCTTTTTGTTACTTTACATATCGCATCCTTCACCTTGTTCCATATATTATCTGCATCGTTTGCATCGATATCTTCAAGTTTGTTGTTTATTTGTTCTTTTATTTCATTTCTGGCTGTTGTATTTTGGAGTATTTCAATATTTATTTTATTGGATTTGTTCTTTCTTTTTTGAATCCGAGCTAGTTTAATTCGAATATTGCACATCAAAAGATTATGATCTGACGGCACATCAGCTCCTGGATATGTTGAACATTTGGTTACACAGGTCCTAAATCTGTTGTTGATCATTATATAGTCTATTTGATTTCGTACGACATTTCTTTCGTGATCTAATGGTGACTTCCATGTGTATAGTCGTCTAGGATGTATCCGGAATATTGTGTTGGTTATTGTCATTTTAAACCTGTTACATTTGTAAATTATTTTGCAGTTAAAGTAAATAACATTTTAAAATTCAAAGACACGACACATGAATTTATTATATTGTAAAAATATTGAATTCTATGTTAGTTAACATATTCGATACGAAAAAGTATTCTTTCAAATACGAGCCATAGACAAATAAAAGAATAGACAGAGAAATTGTAGTGTGCTTGTTTTTTGTAGATGGCGCCCATCCATTCAATATGCTCATGATATCCTGAAGTTGTCACTCAAATATGTCGTGTAGTAGCTCCATAGACAAAATAATCTATAGATAGAGAATTTTAATGTATTTATTTTTTATAGATGTTGCCCATCCACTCAATGTGTTCTCGATATGCTATGGCCTTCACTCAAATATGTCGTGTAGTAGCTCAATGTTAAAAAAATACCACTAACGCCATCTAACTATTGCAGAGCATACTAAGTAACATGCTGAGAACAATTCTTCGTCTACACCTTCATTAGTGTATGATCATAGACAAATAAAAGAATAGACAGAGAAATTGTAGTGTGCTTGTTTTTTGTAGATGGCGCCATCCATTCAATATGCTCATGATATCCTGAAGTTGTCACTCAAATATGTCTTGTAGTAGCTCCATAGACAAAATAATCTATAGATAGAGAATTTTAATGTATTAATTTTTTATAGATGTTGCCCTTCCACTCAATATGTTCTCGATATGCTATGGCCTTCACTCAAATATGTCGTGTAGTAGCTCAATGTTAAACAAGTAAAAAAGCATTAAGTTCGGCCGGGCCGAACTTTTCATACCCTCCACCATAAAATATTCATTCCTGTCCCCAACTTTAAGTGAGTACGTTAAAATGTCAGATAATGTACATAAAATGCTTCATTCGGGAGGCCCTTTTTTATGGTGCCTATATCTAACTGTTGACAATTTTTGGTGGGCTAGAAATTGGGAGGTACTGTTATATAGGGGTTATAATAAAACATGGGCCTATGTTGACAGTTTTTGATGGGAGCTTTTAATGTCAAATAACACCTAATTCGGTTAAAAATTTAGCTAGAATCCTCAAAATATCGAAAATCGGTACATAACGTGGGAACTTCAAATGTCATTAACAGCTAGTTCGAAAGTATCTGGGCTATACGAAAATATGAACTTAAACGAACAATTTTTGTTGCAGAATTTTTGTTGACTTTTGAATTTCAAATTACAGAAAGTTTGTCCAAAAAAATCCTTAGAAAATCGGGATGTTTGTTTTGGGGCTATACAAAAACATGGACCTACGTTCGGTTGAACATTTTAAGTAAAATCCTCAAAGTACCGAAAATCGGGAAGTATCGTTATATTGGGTCTATGTTGAAAATTGTTGATGCAGATTTGTGGTGACCACTACAACCTTCAAATGCCAAATTACAGTTAGTTCTGTTAAAAATTGTAGCTAAAATTGCCAAATTACTGAAAATTGGGAGGTACCGTTACATGGGAGCTATATCCGAACATGGACCTATGTTGACAATTTTTGATGGAGAGGTGTTGTGACCACTAAGAACTTCAAATATCAAATTATTGCTAGTTCGGTTTAATATTGTAGCTAAAATCATCAAATTACTGAAAATCGGGAGGTACCGTTATATGGGGCTTTCTGACAATTTTTGGTGGAGAGGTGTGGTGACCACTAAGAATTTCAAATGTCAAATGTTCAAATTACAGATAATTCGGTTAAAACTTGTTGGTAAAATTCTCAAAATACCTGAAATCGGGCGGTAACGTTATATGGGGGCTATTCCAAAACATGGACCTATGTCCACTAGTTATATAAGTTTATTGACATGTAAGAACCCTAAATGTCAAATTATAGCTACATCGGTCTGAAAATGTAGCTAAAAACGTCAAAATACCGTAAATCGGGGGCTACCGTTATATGGGGCCTATACCAAAACGTGGACCTATGTCCACAAGTTTTGTCACATAAGTTTATTGATATTTAAGAACTTCAAATGTCAAATTATAGCTTCATCGGCCTGAAAATGTAGCTAAAAACGTCAAAATACCGTAAATCGGGGGGTACCGTTATATGGGGGCTATACCAAAACGTGGACCTATGTCCACAACTTTTGTTATATAAGTTTATTGATACTTAAGAACCCTAAATGTCAAATTATAGCTAAATCGGTCTAAAAATGTAGCTAAAAACGTAAAAATACCGCAAATCGGGGGTACCGTTATATGGGGGCTATACCAAAACGTGGACCTATGTCCACAAGTTTTGTTATATATGTTTATTGACACTTAAGAACCCTAAATGTCAAATTATAGACAAATCGGTCTGAAAATGTAGCTAAAACCGTCAAAATACCGTTAATCGGGGGGTACCGTTATATGGGGGCTATACCAAAACGTGGACCTATGTCCACAACTTTTGTTATATAAGTTTATTGACATTCAAGAACCCTAAATGTCAAATTATAGCTACATCGGTCTGAAAATGTAGCTAAAAACGTCAAAATACCGCAAATCGGGGGGTACCGTTATATGGGGGCTATACCAAAACGTGGACCTATGTCCACAACTTTTGTTATATAAGTTTATTGATACTTAAGAACCCTAAATTTGAAATTATAGCTAAATCGGTCTAAAAATGTAGCTAAAAACTTCAAAATACCGCAAATCGGGGGGTACCGTTATATGGGGGCTATACCAAAACGTGGACCTAAGTCCACAAGTTTTGTTATATATGTTTATTGACACTTAAGAACCCTAAATGTCAAATTATAGCCAAATCGGTCTGAAAATGTAGCTAAAAACGTCAAAATACCGTAAATCTGGGGGTACCGTTATATGGGGGCTATACCAAAACGTGGACCGATATAGCCCATCATCGAACTTGACCTGCCTGCAAACAAAAGACGCATTTTCCCAAAATTTCAGCGTCCTATCTCCATTTTTGTGGATGCTAGAGTGATTACCACAGACGGACGGACGGACGGACGTGCTCAGATCGACTTAGAATTTTACCCTGATCAAGAATATATATACTTTATAGGGTCGCAAATGAGTATTTCAATGCGTTACAAACGGAAAAACAAACTTAATATACCCTCCATACTATGGTGGAGGGTATAAAAAATACCACTAACGCCATCTAACTATTACAGAGCATACTAAGTAACATGCTGAGAACAATTCTTCGTCTACACCTTCATTAGTCTATGCTTAAACATGTAAAAATTATCTCAACGACTGTTTAATGTTCTACATTTCCCCTCCATTACCAATGTTGTGTGGTGAACGTGTGTTATCAAATTGTCGCTTCCCCTTGACATTTTGTAGACTTATTGCTGATAACTTTTGATAACATTTTGTAGACTTATATATTGACAGAAAACCCGTGCATATATTAAAAAAATGGAATAATTTCACCATTTTATTGCAAAAATATTGGATTCTATGTTAATTAACATATTGGATACGGAGAAGTTTTCTTTTAAATAACATAAACAAACACAACATAAACTTAGACATGTAAAAATTATCTCAACGACTGTTTAATGTTCTACATTTCCCCTCAATTACCAATGTTGTGTGGTCAACGTGCGTTATCTAATTGTCGCTTCCCCTTGACATTTTGTAGACATATTGATGATAACTTTTGATAACATTTTGTGGACTTATTTATTGACAGAAATACTGCATATACATCAAAAAATGGAATAATTTCACCATTTTATTGCAACAATATTGGATTCTATGTTAGCTAACATATTGGATACGGAGACGTTTTCTTTTAAATCAGTGTTAATCACCACGGGGCTCGCGAGCCGTGTCTTTGTGTTGGGCACACACACACGAGATTATCTAACCCTCTCTAGATAAACATCGTGTGCGTTAATTCATTGCTAAAACAAAGAAGATGATCTGTGGTGAGAACAACGTTCAAACTCACCACAATTGAGATTGTGTGTGTTCACACAGACACGGCTCGCGAGCCCTATGGTGATTAACACTGTTTTAAATACAAACATAACATAAACTTAAACCTGTAAAAATTATCTCAACGACTGTTTAATATTCTACATTTCCCCTCCATTACCAATGTTGTGTGGTGAACGCATGTACATATGTAATCTAATTGTCGTTTCCCCTTGACATTTTGTAGACTTAAATATTGGATTCTATGCTAGTTTACATATTGGATGCGGAGAAGCATTCTTTTGAATAACATAAACAAACATAACATAAAACTGTAAAAATTATCTCAGCGACTGTTTAATGTTCTACATTTCCCCTCAATTACCTATGTTGTGTGGTGAACGTGTGTTATCAAATTGTCGCTTCCCCTTGACATTTTGTAGACTTATTGCTGATAACTTTTGATAACATTTTGTAGACTTATATATATATTGACAGAAAACCCGTGCATATATTAAAAAATGGAATAATTTCACCATGTTATTGAAAAAATATTGGATTCTATGTTAGTTAACATATTGGATACGGAGACGTTTTCTTTTAAATAACATAAACAAACATAACATAAACTTAAACTTAAACATGTAAAAATTATCTCAACGACTCACAGAGGGGTGAGATCTTAAAAAACGGAGATTAATTCAAATAAATAAATTTCGAAAGTAATATACAAAAATTAAATTTTCTTGTGTTTAAAGTTTAATATCTTTTTTCTACACATCGAAAGTGGCTATTATAGAATAGAATCGTCAACTTCATGTAGTTATCAGAATTTTACAAAAATATAATTGCTGCGAATGTGGTTAAGGAACATATTCAAAATTAATTTTAAATGTATCCATATTTTCTTTCGATAATTTTGTATTTTAGTCCTGACTGTTGTCTTAAGAAATCAACTCAAAACTCGTGCCGTTTTTTGCCGTTAATTTTATATAAAAGAAATGGTGAAAATAGACATTCATTAAAAATCTGGGAATTTTGAACATAATATATTTTGTATGTACTCGCTATTGGAGCTATGTTTGTTGTTTTTAAATTGTATTTGCTGTTTAGCGCTGTACTATTTGTTTTTACACTACGTACGACAAACTATTATGGATCATCATCTTTTCAGAAAGTAGTCCCTTTTATGTACATAGAACCACTGAATATAATTTTTACACACTTAGAAATATGTATTGCTGTATTCTTATTAGGGCATCACTATTATAAACTGTTTCACCATAATTTGTACGATATCTATCGAAAATTTGTAAAAATTCTCCTAAAAGAATGGGTAAGATCTTCAAAATATGTCAATTTGACTGCTCCTATGTATTGAGGTTATTCCAAAACGAAAATATATGGGAAGGATGTTTCGTAAAAATACTTTTAACCCCTTCAAAATGCACGATTTACACTTTAATCAACTTTAGTTGCAATATATATAAATAATGTTCAAAAACCCCAAATTTGACAGTACTTTTATATATATTCTATACGAAAACATTGACCTATATTGAAAAATATTCCCACAGTGAATTCTTAGACATTCCCAATTTGCAGAAAAATATACTAAACGTGTGGTCAAGACCCCCGAAATACATAAAATCGGCAGATACCCTTATATGGGAACTACATTAAAAGGTTGATCTAAATTTATAATTCATTTCTAAATATAAGCTTAACCAATAATTGCACATATTAGAAGATTTTAGGCTAATCAAATAAGAAATGTAGACAAAACCGTAAAAACACTTTATATTTTTTATGGTACCCAATTATGAGGGCTTCGAAAATACCTTTTTAATCCCTTAATATGCACCAAAACATTTTTCCGTTATATTGATTGGGGCGTAAACATTCCAAAAAAATTAGACCACCCAAATGCTTCCCTGAATTAATCTCCGTTTTTTGGGATCTCATCCCTCTGTGCGACTGTTTAATATTCTACATTTCCCCTCCATTAACAATGTTGAGTGGTGAACGTATGTATGTTATCAAATTGTCGTTTCCCCTTGACATTTTGAAGACATAAATATTGGATTCTATGCTAGTTAACATATTGGATACGAAGAAGCTTTCTTTTAAATAACATAAACAAACATAACATAAACATGTAAAAATTATCTCAGCGACTGTCTAAAGTTCTACATTTCCCCTCCATTACCAATGTTGCCAGCCCAACGTATGTTATCTAATTGTCGCTTGCCCTTGACGTTTTGAAGACTTATTGATGATAACATTTAACCTATTAGATACGAAGAAATTTTCTTTTAAATAATATAAACAAACATAACATAAACCTTAATATGTACAAATTATCTCAACGACTGTTTAATGTTCTACATTTCCCCTCCATTACCAATGTCGTGTGGTCAACGTATGTTATCTAATTTTCACTTTCCCTTGACATTTTGTAGACTGATTTATTGACATATAAACCATACATATACTACAAAAAATTGAATAATTTAACCATGTTAACCAGATAAGTTAACAAGTATTGATGAATGTTGGAGTCTGTGGAAGACGAAAACCCGGTTGGTTTCGTTGAGACACTTTATTTTGTGATTTTTAAAAGTTAATGTAAAAAATAATAATTGAGTTTCTAAGATTTTCAAATAAAACGATCATAATTTTTTTACAATGGCGTTCTATCCTTTTATAACCTCCATCATAGTATGGAGGGTATATTAAGTTTTTTTTTCCGTTTGTAACGCTTTGAAATAATCATTTGCCACACTACATATAAAGTATACATGAGGAAAAGTCACAAATTTCTAGTATTACTTATGAAAAAATTAAAAAAAAAATGTTGAAGCTACATGAAAGATTTTTAGTACATGGATTGAAAAAAAATGCCATTCTCAAATGTGTTCGAGATACTATATGATGCAAATGTTAACAGAGAAAACCTGTTACGTTTGTAAATTGTTTTGCAGTTAGTATAAATAACATTTTATAAATGCAAAAACACGACACATGCATTTATCATATTGTAAAAATATTGGATTCTGTGTTAGTTAACATATTGGATACGAAAAAGTTTTCTTTCAAATAGCATAACAAACATAATATAAACTTAAACATGTAAAATTTATCTCAACGGCTGTTTAGTGTTCTACATTTCCCCTTCATTATCAATGTTGTGTGGTTAACGTGTGTTATCTAATTGTCGCTTTCCCTTAACATTTTGTAGACTTATTGATGATAACATTTTATAACATTTTGTAGACTTATTTATTGGCAGATAAACCATACATATACTACAAAAAAATTCAATAATTTTACCATTTTATTGCAAAAATATTGGATTCTATGTTAATTAACATATTGGATACGGAGAAGTTTTCTTTTAAATAACATAAACAAACATAACATAAACTTAAACATGTAAAAATTATCTCAACGACTGTTTAATGTTCTACATTTCCCCTACATTACCAATGTTGTGTGGTGAACGTGTGTTATCAAATTGTCGCTTCCCCTTGACATTTTGTAGACTTATTGCTGATAACTTTTGATAACATTTTGTAGACTTATATATTGACAGAAAACCCGTGCATATATTAAAAAATGGAATAATTTCACCATTTTATTGCAAAAATATTGGATTCTATGTTAATTAGCATATTGGATACGGAGAAGTTTTCTTTTAAATAACATAAACAAACACAACATAAACTTAGACATGTAAAAATTATCTCAACGACTGTTTAATGTTCTACATTTCCCCCTCATTATCAATGTTGTGTGGTTAACGTGTGTTATCTAATTGTCGCTTCCCCTTAACATTTTGTAGACTTATTGATGATAACATTTTATAACATTTTGTAGACTTATTTATTGGCAGATAAACCATACATATACTACAAAAAAATGCAACAACTTCACCATGTTATTACAAAAATGTTGGATTCTATGTTAACTAACATATTAGATACGGAGAAGCTTTCTTTTAAATAACATAAACAAACATAACATTAACTTAAACATTTACAAATTATTTCAACGACTGTTTAATATTCTACATTTCCCCTCCATTACCAATGTTGTGTGGTTAACGTGTGTTATCTAATTGTCGCTTCCTCTTACCATTTTGTAGGCTTATTGATGATAACATTTTGTAGACTTATTTATTGACAGAAAAACCGTGCTTATACTACAAAATATGGAATAATTTCACCATGTTATTGAAAAAATATTGGATTCTATGTTAGTTAACATATTGGATACGGAGACGTTTTCTTTTAAATAACATAAACAAACATACGTAAACTTAAACATGTAAAAATTATCTCAACGACTGTTTCATATTCTACATTTCCCCTCCCTTGACACTTCGTAGACTTAAATATTGGATTCTATGCTAGTAAACATATTGGAGAAGGTTTCTTTTAAATAACTTAAACAAATATAACATAAACATATACAAATTATCTCAGCGACTGTCTAATGTTCTACATTTCCCCTCCATTACCAATGTTGTCACCTCAACGTATGTTATCTAATTGTCGCTTACCCTTGTAAACTTATTTGTTGACAGATAAACCATACATATACTTTTCAAAAGAATTGAATTGTATGTTAGTTAACATATTGGATATGGAGAGATTTTCTTTTAAATAACATAAACAAACATAACATAAACTTAAACATGTAAAAATTATTTCGCCGACTTTTTAACGCTCGACATTTCTCCTCGATTACCAATGTCGTGTGGTCAACGTATGTTATCTAATTGTCGCTTTCCCTTGACATTTTGTAGACTTATTGATGATAACTTTTGATAACATTTTGTAGACTTATTTATTGACAGATAAACCATACATATACTACAAAAAATTTAATAATTTCACCATGTTAACCAGATAAATTAAGATAAGTTAACAAATATTGATGAATGTTGGAGTCTGTGGAAGACGAAAACACGGTTGGTTTTGTTGAGACACTTTATTTTGTGATATTTCAAAGTTAATGAAAAAAAATTGGGTTTCTAAGATTTTCAAATAAAACGATCATAATTTTTTTACAATGGATTTCTATCCTTTTTATAACCTCCATCATAGTATGGAGGGTATATTAAGTTTTTTTTCCGTTTGTAACGCATTGAAATAATCATTTGACAAACTATAAAGTATATATGAGGAAAATTCACAATTTTCTAATATTTCATATGATTTTTGGTACATGGATTGAGAAATCTGTTCGATATAGTAATTTTGGTTATTACGCGCTAAAGCTATGGCTGTTTCAATTCTGATTATAAGAAAAAATCGTATAAACACGCTATTAACTATATTGAGAAACATTGTTAATTTATGGCTGCATATCTATATATATAAATGAGCTTGGTGATAAGTGACTGACTGACTGACTCATCATCAACGCCCAGCCAAAACGGCTAAAGCTAGGAGCTTGAAATTTTACCAGTGGGTCACTGTTGATGCAAATATGCGAGATAAGGCCGGGTTTTAGAAAATTCGTCCTGGAACCACAAAAAATAACAACAACAAAAATCCTTATTTTTCATTATTATTACGTACTTATTCACTTAGTTGGCCCTCTGCAAGACATGTGTCAAATTAACAATGGTATAACTTCTTGATACCGTAAACGATCACACATAATTTCAAATTTTGTAGTTTACATCTAGGCGCACTTATTTTATCGTAAACCACTAAATAATAGAAAGACCATACATTTGTTATCTTCCATTGCAACAGATGTCGCAAAATATAAACCGATCCTGATTTTGTTTTCACATAACAGGTGTCGCACAAAAGATTTTCATTCGTTAAAATCCAGTTAGAAAAAAATGATTACAAACGATGCATTTGTAAAAATGTTGATTTTCAATTTAAAATTAAAACAAAAATTCTTTCAATAAATAATATTGGTTTTGTTGAACAAATGAGTTGTTGTTGACGACAACATTAGGGGAATAAATTCAGAAATCGGCCAGAAATAACAACAACTAAAATCTGTATGGACCTGACTTTTTGGTAATAACTAAATGTTTGCAAATCAATGAACGTGCAATAAAATTGTGCATATTACCACGACTTATTTGCAATTAAGAATTTTATCGTATATGGAGATGTACAGTCATAACTATTCAATTTTCAATTTCAAAATCTTTAATTTGAAGAAATCGCTAAATAATTAATGAAATCAATAATAGGCCCCAAACCAGAGACAAAGGATTGGTTCTGTAATTGAAAACGATTTTGGGGTATGTGTGTTACGTGAAAAAGACAGAAAAGTATTACATAACAAGTATTCATCACGAAGAGTTAGAAAAAAGTTCTCTCCCCGCAAAATATAAAGCAACGAATCAGATTTGCTACTAAGAAGATTTCAAGCCCGTTAAAGTACTTTGATGACGTTATATTTTCTGAGGAGATGAAAATTGTGTTGCACTATTACGACGGAACCCAAAAAATATGGCGCAACCCTCTCACAGCCCTGGAAAATAAAAATGCAATACATACTGTAAAGTTCGGAGAACTGTAAGTTATGGTACTGGCATAGACAAACGAATTGTATAGACAAAAGATTACTCATGCTGTGTGCTGTCAACAGACTCAAACCAAAATACTGAATATTTTTCGAAGGCGATTTTTGAGAAAAATTGCAAGATTTTCTTTTACATTTTTATCCGAGGATGTAGATCCCGTCAAAAACTAACTTTATAGAGTTGTATTTATTGTAATTTTAATTGAGTTATTCAGTCAACAAACTCGATGTTAAGAACATTGTTTAGAGCGTTCCTTTGTCTATATGTATATTTAATTTGTCTATGGCAAAGGGTTGTATATGAAGCAATGGCTTTAGGTAAAACAAGTTTTCTGAGGTTTATTTGAAGATCTTCTAAAACTTATTTAACGACAACGTCAAAATTGTGGTTTTTGGAACCTGAAAATCAAAAAAGTAAATACAATATAAAATCTACCAAGGCAAGACATTCTAGACGTAAATCTTATTTACAAAAACTTTATGGAAAAGCTGGAAAAAGACCCTTCACTAATATGCGAAACTTAATAAAGATCAATGGGGAAAATACCAATAAAATATGACATTTCGAAATGTATTTTTTCATATCGTGTTAAGTACCCTTACCTATAACTTACATTTAAAATTAGTTTTCAGTGAAACACAAATTTGTGTTTTGAATGATGGTTAATGAATGACTATAATATACTAGCGGACCCGGCGAACTTCGTCTCGCTATTAAGGAATAAAATTTCATATAAAAACTCAATTTTCGATTTTTCCAATTTTCCGACTTTTCCAGAAAGATTTTCCAAAATTTTCTTCCGTAAAGACCTTCTCCTCGGTAATACGAATAACTGACAAAAATTTTTTACAGAAATCGGCCTAGCCGTTCTCATTTTATGAATTACTATACATTTTTTACACCATTTTTATACCCTCCACCATAGTATGGAGGGTATATTAAGTTTGTCATTCCGTTTGTAACACATCGAACTAATCATTTGCGACCCTATAAAGTATATATATTCTTGATCAGGATAAAATTCTGAGACGATCTAGCTATGTCCGTCTGTTGTAATCACTCTAGCGTCCGCAATAATTGAGATAGAGTGCTGAAATTTTGCACCCGAGGGTCTTTTTTCCATAGGCAGGTCAAGTTCGAAGATGGGCTATATCGGTCCACTCTTTGGTATAGCCCCCATATAACGGTACCTCCGGATTTGAGGTATTTTGACGTTCTTCGCCACATTTGCAGACAGAATTAGCTATAATTTGGCACTTAGGGTTCCTAGTAATCAACAAACTTATACCCCAAAGGATATGGGCATAGGTCCATGTTTTGGTATAGTTCCCATATAACGGTACCTCCAGATTTTAGGTATTTTCAGCATTTTAGCAACAATTTTTAACCGAACTATCTACAATTTGACATTTGAGGTTCTCAGTGGTCATGAAACATCTCCACGAAACATCGTCGACATAGGTCCATGTTTTGGTATAGCCTCCATATATCGGTACCTCCCGATTTTCGGTATTTTGAGAATTTTAGCTACAACTTTTAACCGAACTATCTGTAATTTACCATTTGAGGTTCTCAGTGGTCATGAAATATGTCCACCAAACATCGTCAACATAGGTTCATGTTTTGGTATGGCCCCCATATAACGGTACCTCCCGATTTTCGGTATTTTGAGAATTTTAGCTACATTTGTAACCGAACTTTCTGAAATTTGACATTTGAGGTTCTCGGTGGTCATGAAGTATCTCCATCAAACATCGTCAACATAGGTCCATGTTTTGGTATGGCCCCCTTATAACCGTACCTCCCGATTTTCGGTATTTTTAGCATTTTAGTTACAATTTATAACCGAACTAGCTGTAATTTGACAGTTGAGGTTCTCAGTGGTCATGAAACATCTCCACGAAACATCGTCAACATAGGTCCATGTTTTGGTATAGCCCCCATATATCGGTACCTCCCGATTTTCGGTATTTTGAGAATTTTAGCTACAATTTTTAACCGAAATAGCTGTAATTTGCCATTTGAGGTTCTCAGTGGTCATTAAACATCTCCTACGAAACATCATCAACATATATCCATGTTTTGGTATGGCCCCCTTATAACCGTACCTCCCGATTTTCGGTATTTTGAGCATTTTAGTTACAATTTTTAACCGATCTAGCTGTAATTTGCCATTTGAGCTTCTCAGTGGTCATGCAACATCTCCACTAAATATCGTCAACATAGGTCCATGTTTTGGTATAGCTCCCATATAACGGTACCTCCCGATTTTCGGTATTTTGAGAATTTTAGCTACAATTTTTAACCGAACTAGCTGTAATTTGCCATTTGAGGTTCTCAGTGGTAATGAAACATCTCCTACGAAACATCATCAACAAAGGTCCATGTTTTGGTATGGCCCCCTTATAACCGTACCTCCCGATTTTCGGTATTTTGAGCATTTTAGTTACAATTTTTAACCGAACTAGCTGTAATTTGCCATTTGAGGTCCTCAGTGGTCATGAAACATCTCCACCAAACATAGCTGTAATTTGACATTTGAAGTTCTCAGTGGTCATAAAACATCTCTTACGAAACATCATCAACATAGGTCCATGTTTTGGTATATCCCCAAATATAACGGTATCTTCCGATTTTCGGTATTTTGAGAATTTTAGCTGCAATTTTTAACCAAACTAGCTGCAATGTAACTTTTCGACAATGGATAGACTCCTACTGCCTCCCACTATTGGTTAAATTACACTGTGAACACAAATGTTGGGGCAGAGATAATTCCTTTTAGAGATGAAAGCCTTTGGTGTGTGTATATTATAAACCCTGAAGGAAAGATGCGCCGTGAGTCGAACTTCCGCGTTATGGCGTGATGAAATTTTCGTTAGAGACCCTGTGGGCCATCAGGAATTAGCGTTATATCTTTTTGCACTGTTGCTTAAGTGCTCTACAAACACAACAAACAAAGATATAATGCTAATTCATGATGGCTTACAGAGTCTCTTGCAAAAACTTCATCACGCCATAACGCGGAAGTTCGACTCACGGCGCATCTTTCCTTCAGGGTTATGTTATGTAATGGTGAAATTTCCAAAAATTTTGCAATTTCGGTAAGTTAACGAAGAATAAAAATTAGTCGATAGCCTCTAGCGACACAAACAGTGATGTCAACTTTTCTTTATCTTTTTAGTCATAATTTTGCTATTTAATTTTACAGATTTTTGCCGGTAACAGCAAAAATGAGTTACAGAATTCCACTACAGGTTTGTGTACTCGACTTCGAAAATAATTAATACAGTTTTCTAAAAAATGAATTTATATTTTGTATATGATTAAATTCTTAATAATACTACACAAATATAAACAAAAATACATCATAAGACCTCTGCCCCCTATTAACTATTTGACAATATGTCTGTCCGTGTACTCGATAATTTGTAATAATTAGTACAAATGTTTCGAATTTTGATAGTTTCGAAACATTTGTAGTTTGATATGAAGGGCATAGGTTACTAATTTTTACAGTAAATATTTACCACATAGACACGCGGTTTCCTGTAGGGTTAATGTAGCGGTAGCGTCCATTTTTACGTTATAGACTTATTCAATCAATTTTGCTGCAAATTAAGTATAGTACACATTGACAAGCAAAACTGACAGTTATCGAGGTCTATTTCGTGAATACAAAGCCTAACTGAAAAATTTCTTTTGTAATACCTAAATAATACCGTATATATTGAATTTAAAAGATTTTTCGCTAAATAAAAGGTGTTATTTGCCGGAAAATTGTCCTAAAAGTACGTTGGTTGTGATTTTTGATTGATAATGTGTACTCCCCTTTAAGCGGGGTGCACACGATCAGTGTTGACTGTCAGTTTTGCTCAAGTAATCGTTTGCTTGCCAGTGTGGCCGTTCATTTTTGTCAGTCATCATTCAACCACAAAATATTTTGTGGTTGCTGGATAGTTTGACATTTATCGATATTTCCGAAAAATCGACAGTCAAAACTGATCGTGTGTACCCCGCTTTAGAATATAGGGATTTCGGAATATGTACAAAATATTTTCAATACACGTTGGTATAGCCCTCATTTAACCATACCGGCCGTTAGGATACATTTCCCTACGTATTTTGTTGTAATTTGGCATTTGTTGTTCTTTGTAGATAGGAAACCTCTGTGCGAAATATTAGCAACATAGGTTTAGGTTTTGAAGTATTTTAAATTTTATAGACAAAACTTTCAATCGACTTTGGTCCATCATCATACCATCAATTTTATACAGAATGTCTTACATTAAGTTCAGGTTGTCACTGCATTTCTATTTTTACGGTTTCATTTGCGAGAGGATTCTTAGCATCACAGAAATCATCATTTGTAATGATTAGTAGAAAAATTGAAAAAATTAATTTCACTGTCGCTTTAAATTTCCACTTTTTTTACACTTCTGATTTTAAGAGTAAAATATAACTGTTTTGTAAAATATTAAGAATGATAGATTTGTACATACCGTTTGTTACTTACAAAAAATTATGAAACAAAAGTGCAACTTTTAAATGCATTTTTTAAGGCGTTGCGAGGAGTAAATTGCGTTGGGTACTTATCTAACGAATTCAATAAAAAACGGAAAAGTAAAAAAGGTTTTAATTTGCGTACTAAATTTGGTACCTTTGATTTTGTGTGAGCAGATAGATTTCTAAACTGATATTTAGTATTGGTGTTGAGATAAAGTGGTGATTTTAAAATATAGTTCTGTAAGCTTACAAATGGGGATCACTGGGGTTGTGTGAACAGACAGAACTAGAAGCAAGCTCAATTTTTACAAACGGGTAGAGTTTTTGATAATTAGTGTTTTCGCGGTCCGAATATTACTAAATGTTAATTAACATTAAAGTGCTGGTATTAACTAACAAAGAAATCATTTTTTTTTGTCTTCAAAAAATACAATACCATAAGATGCGAAGGGAAGGAGGGAGGGAGAGACATATTTGCTTACGATTGTTTTGAAAACTACATACTTGATTTTTAGAAAAAGATAAATAGTAACAATCTTAACTGTCGGTGGTAGCATTATTGGCTTTTATTTTGTAAATTGGAAATGGAGACATTATATTCTGAATTTTGGTCAATTTATTTATTATCCTGCTTTATACCATGGGGATTTTCCGCTAACGAAGTAGCGGGCATATGCTAGTATACTATATGTTTAATGAGGTACCATGACTGTACATTTTCGCGGATATTAAGAAAGAATTGAACAAATTGTTGGTTTGCAACTTGTTTCAGTAAAATTCAATCTGTTTATGCTTCTAAAAATATTTATAGTCCGGTCAAAATAGACATGCGTATAAGGGGGAAATAGCAAAAATTCCCACAAAGCTGAATTTTGGTGGAGAACTAGGGTTGGCCATTAGAAGCAACGTCCTAAAAGTCCCCATCGATCCCATGTGTGCAAAACAAGTTATTCGGGGTCAAAGGTCATTTTTGGAGGTATTATTCAGTTTTTTTTAATTTTTCTCAAAAACGGTAATACTAAGCAAATCTCGCTAAAGTAAAAGTTGTAGATTTAATAATTGTCTACAAGATTGGTCATTATGATTCTTAAAAAAGACTTACCATTTTCGAGATATCTCGATCTAAAGATCAAATAAAAAATTAGCCGCGTAAGTACATTATGAGGCGAACCGGTTAGATACTTCCGTAAGCTTTCAAACGATATCCACTTTGCGGTAATCGGTTCAGTAGAACCGAGTCTAACCTGGTTTTTAAATTTGGCCTTTCGGGTCTAATAACCGGCGAACCGGATCCGCAACCGTTGAAAATTATACATTTCCGTAATCAGCGCAACAAACCCTACCTTCGGACAAAACTTGAAAAAAATCGGAGAGTTTTCGTTGGGGTCGTTCCCGTTGGGCTTTCGATTATACATGTGGGTTAAATTGGGATATTTTTGCATAAAATGACTCTAACATTGAATAACTCTACTAAACACACTCCAGTTTTGTTGGAATTTTTTTAAAAGATAGCTATAATTTCGCTCTTCAAGAAAATATATATTTTTTGGGGGGACAGACCCGATTACTTCGCTTATTTTAGCCGGTTCGTCTGAATATGTGCATATTTCCCTTATAAGTGCATAAAAATCATGTGTTTTTTAGAACAGCTATATCTCAAGAATGGTTCCTTCTAAGAAAAAAATTATAGGGCCAAACTTGTAGGTAATTTTTCTGTCTACAATATTTACTTTAGTCACTTTTTGATTAGATCAACCGTTTTCCAAAAATAAATCCGAAAACCAAAAAACCCTTAAATTTTGACCTTTGACCCCGAATAATTTTTTTTTGCACACATGGGATCGATGGGGACTTTTAGGACGTTGCTTCTAATGGCAAACCCTAGCTCTCCACCAAAATTCAGCTTTGTGGGAATTTTTGTTATTTCAATGTCTATTTTGACCGGACTATTATGTACGTAATCTAAACATTGCGAAGATTCAAATGAAACCAAAACTATACAAATCTGTTTAGCAGTTTGCATATTACAGCAAAAACAAAAACAAACATATTGAGGAAATTTATAAAATGTTTGTAAGAGAAAATATTTTTTTTAAATTTATTTTGTGAGTTTGTGACAGCCACCTCTGGCTGTGGCATGCGTATGTCCACCCACACACACCTTCATGTTGCCTTTCTTTCCAGCCTCCTTTGGCTGTGGCATGAAGACGAACTCCCCCTTCCGGCGAGCTAAGGCGCAGCCTACCAACAAGTACCACCTTCACTTAAACGGACTGTCCCAAGTTAGTTCAAGAAATTGTAGGAAAAGTAGGTCGGAATTATTCTTCGACTTTAGTTAAATTTCACGCAAAAATTCAAATAAATTTTGGGCTCCTTTATATGGGGTATAATCTTGAATTAAAGCTGCATCGGGTAATGTTCATTTTGAAATGCGTGTCAATCGCGAAATCCTCAAAATCACGTGATGCGCATGCGGTTTACCAATATAGGGACTTCTTCTCTTTTAATTTGTACACGTTTGCCAGGATTTACATTAGATGTTAAGATGTAGCATCGTCTGCAGTTTAGTGTGCAAAAAACTGTATACCGCTTATAATATCCCTGCAAGGAAATAAATAAGTTTAAAAATAGTTTATAACTATTTTAAAAATAACCACAAGTTGTTATTTTTCGATTATTTTCCATTATGCCAACTAACTATTTTAACATGGGGATGAGCTAGGCAGTCGACAATTGTCCATAGTCAATATACACCTCAAATTATACGTAAACACGATTTCTTGAATCCTACTATTGATATTTTGAAATACCCAAAAATACAAAAACTCCTGAAATCTGGCTTCAAAATGAGGCCATCCATAAAGGTGATACATTAAAAGTGTAGTCTTTATTTTGTATTCTTTGACTTTCACTTATATAAACAAATAACAAAGTAAAGAACTTCAACGTGTTTTTACCGATTTTTATTCATTTACGCCGTCATAGCTTCCACGCAAATTAACTTTTTTAGCCAAAATTTTCAGTTTTGTTAAAAAACACTGAATTTGGTCCAGCAGTAGTCATATTTTGTGGTATACTGCAATAGTTCGCGAATTATAATAGTGCAAACCTTGGATTCAGCAATATTAAATTTTTGACTTTTTGTCATATAGTCTTGATCAGGATAAAATTCTGAGTCAATATACACATGTCCGTCTGTTGTAATCACTCTAGCATCCGCAATAATTGAGGTAACGCTATATTTTAGCACCCGAGCGTATTTTTTTCAATAGACAGGTCAAGTTGGTAGATGGGCTATATCGGGCCACGTTTTGGTATAGCCTCCTTATAACGGTACCTGCCCATTTTCGATATTTTGTGGAATTTAGCAACGTTTTTTTGGACCAAACTACCTTTAACCCACTTAGCGCCGAGAATTTTTTTTGCGAGAAAACTTAAAATTTTGTATGAAAATGATATTTTTGAGACATTATAAAATAACTTTTTTCTCTAAAACGTATAGTTTTCCTGCAATCGGGCATTCTTTTAAAAGGGCCGAAAACTATGAAGGGTAATATTGGTGTATTCTTACATGCCAATCCCTTGCTTTTTGATTGAGAAAATACTCTTAGTACATTCATAACAAATCCCTGACTTTAGATGAATGTAAAATTTATGATTAAATTTTTATCGCATATTTAATTTTTTCCTCAAAAGTCGAAAATCACAAAAAAGTAGATTTTTTCAATTGCTTGCGTTTTAAATATAAAGCTTTATAAGCACGAAATGATTGATAACAGACAATACTATAACAAAATGAAAAAAAAAACACACAAAAGTTTGCGAAAATGTCCAAGTTTTACGTCAGTGGCTTTATGTGGGTTAATTTAACACCTGAGGTCACGGCCGAAAATTTAGATAAAAATTTTAAAATGCCTGAAATCGTGTAGTACCGTTATATAGAGGCTATACCAAAACCTGGACTCATGTCCATAATTTTTGGTGGGGAAGTTTCTGTACCAATGGGTACTCCAAATGCCAAGGTACAGCCAATTCTCCCTAAAAATGAAGATAAAATCCTTAAAATACTTGAAATCGGTACCACACTATGTGGGGCTATATCAAAACCTGAACTTATGTTCACAATTTTTGGTGGGGAAATGTCTGTATAATTGCAAATGCCAAATGACAGCTAATTCGGGCAAAAATGAAGATAAAATCCCCAAAATACCTGAAATCGGGTGGTACCGCTATATGGGGCCTGTAGGAAAAATTGGGCCCATATTCATGTATTGCCATCCAAATCTGAAAAGTGTGCAAAGTTTCAGTTCGATTGGTCAACTGCAACTGTGTGGAAAACGAGTTACCAGATTTGAAGTGCAAGTTAAATAAAACACCGTTAAAACACTGTAAAATGGACCAATCTTTGTTTTAATTCCATATTCATGTTTTGTCATTCAAACCTGAAAAGTGTGCAAAGTTTTAGTCCGATTGGTCAACTGCAACTGTGTCAAAATTAAGTTACCAGATTTGAAATGCAATTTAAATAAAACACCTTTAAAACACTATAAAAATGGATAGGTATTGGTTTTGATTCTATATTCATGTATTGTCATCCAAATCTGAAAAGTGTGCAAAGTTTTAGTTCGATTGGTCAACTGCAACTGTGTTAAAAATGAGTTACCAAATTTGAACTAAACGTACACCAAAGCAAGTTAAATAAAACACTGTAAAAAGAACTTCTCCACCAAAAGTGGTTGACACCGGTCATCCTTTTAGAATAGCCCCCATATTATGGTACCGCCCTATTTAAAGTATTTTTAAGGTGTTGTCGACGTTTTCGTTTCAATTTAGGTATAGTTTGGCATTAAGGATTCCCAGTGGCTATAACATTTCCTCACTAAAAATTGTGGACGAGTGCCCATTTCTTGAAATTTTTACTTGCGTCCGTGTTTTGAAATAGCCATCATAAGACAGTACCGCCCGTTTTCATGTATTTTGAAGTTTTTATGGACGTTTTCAGCTCAAATAGCATTTAGAGTTCTTAGTGGTCGAATATGTCTACACCAAAAATATGGGCACACGTACTCCCGATTTCAGCTATTTTGAGGTATTTTGAAGTTTCTATCGACGTTTTCGGCTTAAATATGATGAAATTTAGCATTTAAAGTAGAGTTCAAAAACAAAAATATGGCCACATGGGAATAGACCCCCTATAACGGTACCGCCCGATTTGGTGTAACTGTTAATAGGATTTGCAGTGGCCAGTAGTCACCACAAATTGTGGACATTGGTACTTTCGTACCAGAAAGAATATTATGTTTGGGGGTATAAAAGTTGGGCGCGGCCGAACTTAATGTTTTTTTTTACAATAACACTGTGCAACACTAAAAATGCACACAACTTCTAATGGGAGACTACAAAACCCTAATTAAGTTTCGTATTGTTAGATCGACCCTTTTTTCCACTGATCGGGGCTTTATCTCAGAAACTAATAAGAATTTTAATTCGCGGTCTTCAGCAATATTGTAGCCCTAAAGTAGAAGCACTTACCTGTCAAACAGAAGAACTAGGAAAAACTATGCTGTATTTTATATCACACTTTCTAAAAATGATATGTTCACAACTGCTTATTTTCAATGCCAAATTTCGTTTTAAAAATGTACTAGAAAAATCATGATCAAATCATCATAAAAAACAAGTAAAAAAGCATTAAGTTCGGCCGGGCCGAACTTTTCATACCCTACACCATAAAATATTCTGAACTAAAATGGAATAATTACTTTTCATTCCTGTCCCCATCTTTAAGTGGGTACGTTAAAATGTCAGATAATGTTTATGTACATTTATGCTTCATTCGGGAGGCCCTTTTTTATGGTGCCTATATCTAACTATGTATGTTGACAATTTTTGGTGGGCTAGAAATTGGGAGGTACTGTTATATAGGGGTTATAATAAAACATGGGCCTATGTTGACAGTTTTTGATGGGAGCCTTTAATGTCAAATAACTCCTAATTCGGTTAAAAATTTAGATAGAATCTTCAAAATATCGAAAATCGGTACATAACGTGGGAACTTCAAATGTCATTAACAGCTAGTTCGGAGGTATCTGGGCTATACGAAAATATGAACTTAAATGAACCGTTATATGGGGGCTATACCAAAACGTGGACCTATATCCACAAGTTTTTTCATATAAGTTTATTGACATTTAAGAACTTTAAATGTCAAATTATAGCTACATCGGTCTGAAAATGTAGCTAAAAACCTCAAAACACCGCAAATCGGGGGTACCGTTATATGGGGGCTATACCAAAACGTGGACCTATGTCCACAAAATTTTGTTATATAAGTTTATTGACACTTAGGAACCCTAAATGTCAATTTATAGCTAAATCGGTCTGAAAATGTAGCTAAAACTGTCAAAATACCGTAAATCGGGGGGTACCGTTATATGGGGGCTATACCAAAACGTGGACCTATGTCCACAACTTTTGTTATATATGTTTATTGACACTTAAGAACCATAAATGTCAAATTATAGCTACATCGGTCTGAAAATGTAGCTAAAAACGTCAAAATACCGCAAATCGGAGGGTACCGTTATATGGCGGCTATACCAAAACGTGGACCTATGTCCACAACTTTTGTTATATAAGTTTATTGACACTTAAGAACCCTAAATGTCAAATTATAACTATATCGGTCTGAAAATGTAGCTAAAAACATCAAAACACCGTAAATCGGGGGCTCCGTTATATGGGGGCTATACCAAAACGGGGACCTATGTCCACAACTTTTGTTATATAAATTTACATTCTTAAGTGTCAGAACCCTAAATGTTAAATTATAGCTACATCGGTCTGAAAATTTAGCTAAAAACGTCAAAATACCGTAAATTGGGGGGTACCGTTATATGGGGGCTATACCAAAACGTGGACCTATGTCCACAACTTTTGTTATATAAGTTTATTGATACTTAAGAACCCTAAATGTCAAGTTATAGCTAAATCGGTCTGAAAATGTAGCTAAAACGTCAAAATACCGCAAATCGGCAGGTACCGTTATATGGGGGCTATACCAAAACGTGGACCTATGTCCACAAGTTTTGTTATATATTTTTATTTACACTTAAGAACCCTAAATGTCAAATTATAGCCAAATCGGTCTGAAAATGTGGCTGAAAACGTCAAAAAACCGTAATTCGGGGGGTACCGTTATATGGGGGCTATACCAAAACGTGGCCCGATATATCCCATCTTCGAACTTGATCTTCCGACGGCTAAAAAAATGGTATTCCCCAATTTTCAGCGAAATCGGTCAACAAATCTGTATGTTGCGAACGGACGGACGGACGGACATGCATAAATCGACTCAGAAAGTGATTCTATGTATATCCCTAGAAGGAACTATGGGTCTATCTCGCTTCCTTTTGTATGTTACATACAAATGCACTAACACATAATACCCCTTACCACATAGTGGTGTAGGGTATAAAAATCATTTAACAAGAATGGAATGTTCTGAAGTGTTGTGAATTACATTCTAGCGGATTTTTAAAGGCAGGACTAAGCGTTTGTCATGAAAGCACAACTAAAGCATAGTACACACTGAGCAACAAAACTGACAGTCATCAAGGTCTATTTCGTTAATATCAAAGTCTGGCTGAATAATTACTTTCCTAATATGTAAATAACACTTTACATATTGCATTTCATATATTTTTAGCTAAAGAAATGATTTTATTTGCGAGAAAATTGTACTAAAAGGACGTTGACTGTCAGTTTTGACTGTCGGTGTGTACCCCACTTAAATGGGCAAATACCCATTGAAGCCGCTCCGCAGCCGATATGTCTGAAGAGCCTCTACCAAAGGCGAAACATGCATGTCAAATAGTGGTGGTTGTGTGGGTTCGAATCTTCCGCTTTTCTTTTTCACATGTAAAAATAAACAGTCATTAAGCTCGATTCCAACGAGAAATTAATTAAAAATTAAAATTCGAATTGGCTTCAGAGATATTGCCACGATTTTCTCTAAAAAGTCAATATTTAGGCATATTTAGAGGAGGACATAGAATCTAAACCCGATCTAACAACACAACACCCAAATAGGGTTTCTTGTCGATTGGGTCTGTACTTTCATAAAATCCGCAGTAGAAGTTGTTTGCACAAAATTGCCTTGAAAATATTGCACAGTGTAACATTACCGCAGTTTTAACATATTAAATTTTTTAGTACCAAAATTTGCTTATTGTATGTTGCTAAAATGCGCTAAATCTCAGTTTGAACTAGGGACGCAAATAATATGAAATATCTAAAGATTTACAAATGTCATAATCTCTCCACTAAATCCCACATGGCATTATTAAAAATTTTTCGTTTAACCATATAAAACTCTTTCCCATCTCATAATTTGCGACAATGTATTTTATCTGCTACAGACTATGAAACCGCATGAATAACATCTGCCATAAATCTGACGATGTCACTCTTGTCCGCCCATTTGTTTGTTTTTTACGCTTATTCTTTAATGTTGGTACTTATTTTCCAGAAACACCTACTCAAACATTTATGAAACGAGGCGGTAAAGTAAATATGAGGGAGGACATATAAATCTGGAAAAAGTATTATAGAATGTGGGAACCCCCCATAAAATATTATAGAATGTAGGAACCCCCAATACCAAATGCGGATATTATTCGAATGTCCGTCACAACTTTCGAAAACGATATCACTGTCGATGGATTGGCAAATGTTTTTCGGGTGTACACAAGCACGTTGTTCTTTTGTTCGTCAAAAGTTTAAAAACGATATCATTTTCGAACATTTTGCGAATGTTTTTTCTTCACAAGAAAAATTGTTTCGAGAAAAAATTTTTTACTTCGGAAATTTTTTACGTTTTAAAAAATAATTTTAAGTATGTAGTTCGTGAAAAATTAGCTTTTTTCAAATATTTTAGATAAAAATGCTATTTTTAATATTAACAAGAAGTGATGATAAACACAACAAATAGCTTGGTTACAAATACAAGACAACAATGTATATAAACTGTTACACGCATTGAATCGCAAACATTTCAAAGAAGAAAAGGTACATAACAGAAAAATCAGGCGACTTCAGATAAAGTTAAACATGTCATAAAATCGAAACTCCGCCAAAAATGCACTATCGTAAAAACTATCATCTTTCATTCGCTAATAATATTATTAACGACATTCGAATTCGATGGTTTTCCTGCCACAAACTGAGCGGCGAATGAATCGTTTTTAATTCGTTCTTGTGTGTCGTTTTCGAACAAAATATCCGCAAAACTATCGAGAAGTAATTTATACCTTGTATTAGAGTTATTTTCATTGTTAAAATACTTAGACATATCTTTAGGAAAAAATCGAAGCTATAGCACCATACAAACACAAATAAATAAAATTAGTTTTATATTGAATTGATCCCCACTAACGCATAGATAATATAAGTACTTTCTAACCAGTTGTCTGCAACGACTTTCTTGCAATTAAAATACCAACATCCTTATAAATAACCATTCTTTGGCCGCGAATAACAAATTGGTTTACTTTCGTGGACAACCAACGAACCGACCAACCTCTCAAACCTTGTTAAGAGTAAATAATTACGAATTTATTATCGGACAGACGACAGATAAATGTACACAAACCATAGACACTGTTCTGTTTCGTTTCCCTGTTCTATCTGACTTTTTAACATCAATCTAAGATAAACCATTCTAACAAAATCTCAGCTACTTTATATTTCTACCCTTCTTTCTCAAAATTTCAGGTGAGCATCACATAGTAAACATAATCCGTTTGGCTCTTATTTTTATGCCAGTAATTAAATGTTAAGACCGGTTACGCTAAAAACGAAACACTATTTACAAATGATACATTTAGCCCCAGACACTTGTCTGTCCGAAAAGATACAAATCACATTATGGCTAATGTAGGGCAAACATTTTCAGCATAAACGTGGGCCATAATGTTTGTGATACCCCCAATGGACAAGTAACCGCCAACCCAAAAATTTGTATACTTAGGACTAAATCAAGATTATAAGTAAAACGAATATAATTTGAAAAAAAGTGTCATTTAAATTTTGAAATTTTTTAAGAAATGTTACACTGATTTAACATGACAAGAAAATTTGAAACATTGTGACAGCTTGACAGTTCGAAGATTGTCTCTTCAATGTTGTATTTGTAGAGAATTTAAAGGAAATATAAATCTTTGCTGCAGGCTCAAATACTGTCTAGTTATATATAAAACCAACACGGTGCTCTTGAACCAACATACTTACACTTGGGAAGTTTTTGCGGATTCTGAAACTACAGTGTTCATAGATGAGAAAATTCAAAAAACAAAACAATCGCCGCACAGAGGGGAAATTTGTGTTAAAAGTTGATCAAAAGCCCTAGAAAGCTCATTTATAATCCGATTGATATAAAATTTTGCACAAAGCATATCTTCTGTATAAGGATTAGTCCTATAGAAAATAATGAAAATCGGTCCAGATTTGGATGCAGCTTCCATATATATTCGCATCTGATATGAGATAAAAATGCACCAAAATCACTGAAAATTGACACATGCAACCTGAACAAGCCTAAAAAAACAATGAGCCAATTTTCAAACAAATCGGTACAGATATATATATAGTTCCATATACATATATTTCATTCCAAATTTTATTTTTTGAAACTTACTTAAATTAAATTTTTCTCAATTCACATGAGAAAAGCCGTGAATGTTTCTGAATAATGCAAACATATTTGATAGGTGTTGGTTTATTCTGATAAATAAGAGCCCCGGTTATAAGGCGGAGCAAAATTTAGTGTGAGTAAACCTTGCAATTCCATGTAAAAATAGTTCATATTTTAATTGAGAAAAATTAGATTTTTTCGGAATGGCGCAAATATGCGCAATTTTTTATGATTGAATCTGATATTTGAGACTCAAGCGCATAAAACATTAGAAGAAACTATGGTCGGGAAACTACGGGGAAATAGACTTTTTCACTATTGAAATTGTAGTAATCTTAAAAATTATCATAAAAAAATTTCATAAAGAGGATATGTATCACCATTATTAAAGAGCAAAGATGTAAAATCAATCTGAAAATTTTAAATGCTAATCTTGTCCAGAGACTGTACAAAAACAATAAATCTTGAAAAATATAAATTTTTGCGAAAATGATGTCATTTTAATGTTCACCTAATTTCTTAGTTTTCGAAAATTTACTTTTTGTTTTCAGTATGGCTGAGTTCAATCGACTGCTGCATTGGATTGGTTAATCTTACAAAGTCGAGGATGGTTATAGCAAATGTAGAAAAGAGTCTGGTTGCCGTTTATCAACATTTTTTTCATAAAAAAAACGGTTTTCATATTTTGAGTTTTGAGCAACTTTAGGCCTATGTTTCCCCTCTGTGCGCCGGAGAGCTTTTCAAAAAAATCGCAGTAAAAATTCACATTTTTAGGTTTTTTGTTTATGTTTTCACGATTTTGCTGAGAAACCGCAAGCCCTATCAAAATGGAACTAAAGAAGATGATGTAACAGCGATACAGTCAGTGCATTGTCCCAAGTTGAACTTCTATATCTCAAAAATGGTAAAACCTACGAAAATATCATAAAGGTCAATTTTGTAGAGAGACACAGCTACAATATTTTCTTTAATCCCATTTCGATAGGACTTGCGGTTTCCAAGCAAAATCGTGAAAACCTAAAAAACCCTAAAAATTTAAACTTTGATCGCTATTTATTAAAAAAGCTCTCCGGCAATTTTTTATTTTTCTCATCCATGAACATTATACTTTCAGAATCCGCAAAAATTTCCCAGGTGTAAGCTTATTTCATTCAAAGTTTGGTGCAAGAGCACGGTGCAAATAGAACGAATATAAATTTCGCTATGAATAAAATTTAAAATCTTAAAAATATACATATACATACTTATTCAAAGAGCGTCCTAACTTAATAAAATTGATTTGCAAAGAACGCATTTATAGTTGAAATGTGACATAACAACAATCAATTAAATAAAAGCTCTCACAAATAAATGACCTTTGTCCTAATAAGACAACACTTAAATAAAAACCCATGGAAACTTGTTGCGTAAAATATAAAAGATCTGCATAGTTTATATGGAGCTAACCTGATATCAGGGCAAACTTTATATATCAGAATAAGTCTGGTCTCATGTACTTTAATGCTTCATTTTTAGTTCATAAATGACAAACTTCAAGTAAGTGAACTCTGCATCAACGATTAGCAGGTAGATTTAAAAACGGTGGTCACTAATCCGGACGAGGCAACTGCTATAGTCCTTTCTAATATTGGACGTATGATACCAGATTGTCATCCATGTGGCATTGAAAATGTTAAAACCTTTAGAATCAATGATGAAGATGTACATTACAATTCCGTCATGTTAAGTCAAAGTCCTAAAGAGAATGTTAAAGTTTTACTTTGAAAATATAATTGTGACAATTTTGAAATAACACCACCAAACTTATCATCACACACACCAAACTTATCATCACATCCATCCTAACTACATCATTTGTCACCCGAAATTTCCTTTATAATTTGGACAAAAATTAGGTCAGAAAATGCATCTCAGAATGTCTTTGATCTTTGGCCCAACTGTCTGGAAATTCAGTCTCCACATCTGACAATGGTATGAGGCTGATAGACTTTGCAGCTGCAAGAAACATGGTAGTTAGCAGTACCAGATTTAAGCATCTCGATATTCATAAGAGCACCTGGCTGTCGCCAGATCAAAGAACAAGAAATCAAATAGATCACGTTGTGATAGGTGGAAGACATTCATCGAGCGTGTTGATGTACGATCGTTTCGAGGTGCAAACATAGACTCGGACCACTACCTTGTTGCAGCAAGGGTAGGTACCAGATTAAACGTAGTAAACAAAGTGCGAACAGCCACAACGCGGAAGTTGGACATCGGTAAACTGCAATCACAACAGATAGCCACAGCATATTCCACTCAACTGGCCCAACTGCTTAATCAAAGCATTCCTCGTCCCGATAACATATCAGGACAATGGCAAAACATAGCCCACTCCATGCAAACAGCCGCAAAATCAGTACTTGAATACCAGGGACCTCCACCAAGGAATCCGTGGTATGACCAGGAGTGTCGTGCTGCTACCGAAGAGAAAAATGCGGCATTTAGGGCTACTTTACAATCAGTAGCAACGTATTTTCCGCAGGAAAAAGAGAGAGATGGAAAAGCGGGAGTGTGAACAAATCGTGATGTATAGGAGACAGAATGATGCCCGAAAATTCTACTAAAGATTGAAACATCAAACTTATGGCTTTGAACCTGGACATCCTCCTGTAGAGACCAGCAAGGTAATCTGGTAACCTATACAGATAGGGTGCTAAGGATATAGAAAGATCATTTTTCCAACCTGTTGGTATCCAATAGTAGCGAAGTCGACGAAAATACCACAGATCCAATCCCAGTATACCACCCGGCCAAGATGAGGTAAAGACAGCAATAAACCGACTGAAGAATAATAAGGAAGCAGGAGCTGATGGCCTACCAGCCGAGCTTTTGAAAACCGGAGGCGATACGCTGATAAGGTGTATGCATCAGCTAGTTAACTCCATCTGGCAGGAAGAACGCGTACCCGACGATTGGAACCTGAGCATCCTGTGCCCCGTCCATAAGAAAGGAGATACGATTTTATGCTCCAACTATAGGGGCATAAGTCTGCTCCCTATCGCCTACAAGATCGTGTCAGGGATATTGCGCGAATGACTAAAGCCCATGGCCAACGAAATAATTGGACCATACCAATGCGGCTTTAGACCGGGCAAGTCCACCATTGACCAGATATTTACCCTGCGGCATATCCTAGAGAAGACCCAAGAGATGCAGATCGACACCTACCACCTATTTGTCGATTACAAAGCAGCCTTCGACAGCCCGCTACGTTCAAAACACAACAAACGACATCAGTAGTGAAATAAAAAGAAGAATTTTTTTTGGCCAACAGATGCTACTTTGGCTTAAGTAAGCACTTTAAAAACAAAGCCACAGCTCGTCAAACAAAACTAACGCTTTACAAAACACTGATACTACCCGTGCTGATGTATGGTTCCGAAGCCTGGGTACTTGCGCAAGCAGACAAAGCAGTGCTTGGCGTGTTTGAGAGAAAAATTCTTCGAAAGATCTACGGACGGATCTCCGTTGACGGTGAATATCGACGTCGTATGAACCACGAGCTGTATCTGCTATACAACGAAATCAATATAGTTAAGCGTATCGAGATGCAGCGATTGCGTTGGCTAGGACATATAATAAGAATGAGCGATGATGAGCCCACTAAAAGGCGTATAAATTCGAGCAACATGGAGGTGCACGCAGAATTGGCAGGTCAAAGAATAGATGGCGCAAACAAGTGGATGAAGAGATGACAAGGCGCGGTATTGCAAAAAGCGAAGCACTAAACAGAGGGAATTGGAGATGTTTTCTTAGTTCGGTCTATGGAACAAATGGTCTGTAATGGCCCAGCTAAGTAAGTAAGTAAGAATCTGTCTGTTGAAATCAGGATACAGTTCGCACTTTTTAAGATTGAGCGTTGTAATTTGGTACAGAAGTTTATATTACTCCTAGGAAATTTTTTATTGAAAATGGGCTATATCGGTCCACGTTTTGATATAGCCCCCATAGAACGGTACCTCCGAATATTCGGTACATTGAAGGTTTAGTCTTCGCTGGAAGTATATAACTTTCCACCCGAGCGATATAGGTCCACGCCTTCATATAGCCACCATAGAACGGTACCTCCCGATTTTCGGTATTTTGAAGGTTGTGGTTTCAATATTCCACTGAAATTTGGTATTTAGACTACGTTGGGGTTACAAAGCTTTCCACTTGAAATTTGTCGGTAAAGGTCCACGCCTTCATATAGCCACCATGGAACGAAACTTCCTACTTCTCGGTATTTTGAAAGTCTGAAATTTGGTATTTATTCTACATACATTAGGCGTATAAAATATTCCACCTGAAATTTGTCGGTATAGGTCCACGTCTTCATATAGCTCCAATAGAATGGTAGCTCCAGATTTTCCGTATTTTGAAGATTTTAGCCTCATTATCACACCGAAATGGCTCAAATTTGGTATTTAGTTTTTGTTGAGGGTATATAAAAATCAGATAGTGTAGGTACACGTTTTTGCCCGAGGATACAAAAGCTAAATTCGGAAAGTTATAAATGTTGGTCCAAATTTTGGAAAGAACAGTGATCACAATCAGTTAACATATTCTGCACCTGTAAGGAATAGGATGAAGAGCTTAGTTCATACTTTCATAAACTAAAGGAAACTAATTGTTTCTATTTACTTCGAAACAGTTATTAAATGGTAAATTTCAACGATTGTTAAACTTTTTTTGAATATTACCATATACCCGTTCTAATGAATAATTCGATGTGTTAGAAATGTACTGACAAAGTTAATATAAACTCAATCATAAGGTGGAGGATATAAATGATCGCGGATTATTCGCATTTCTTAAAAATCAAGGTATTCTTAGTTTATTTTGCTGATTCCGAAGTTTTCTTCGGAAGATGAAATCCTCTTTGTCGTCTCTGAGGAAGTGGAGAGAGGATATAAATGATCGCGGCTTATTCGCATTTCTTAAAAATCAAGGTATTCTTAGTTTATTTTGCTGATTCCGAAGTTTTCTTCGGAAGATGAAATCCTCTTTGTCGTCTCTGAGGAAGTGGAGAGAGTTAAGGTTATAGGTTGATTCCTCTGATTTTCTACAGCAACTCCTTTCTTGTTGCTATAGCTCTGAGTCCACACTTGTATATTATATTTTTAGATTGTTTGCAAATATTTTTACCTCTATCTGGTACTATTTTCCAATTTTATGCTAGGAACCCGTTGCCGTACTCCAAAAATTAGCAGCTTGTTTGCTGACTGATATGCCATTTCGGCCAGATTGTTTGCAATTCTTTTCATTTTTCCGTTTTTTTTTTAACAAATTTCGATGCGAATTAATGTTTTGATGTTCGTTTTTTTTGCTAGATTTGCTATCAAAATGTAGGGGAGCAACGCAAATACATATATTACGGATCTTTTTTCCATGTCCTGGCTTTATTTTCCATTCGTGTTAATTTAGTCCTATCCGCTAGTTGTCGTCACGTCATCACGGAATCCAAACGAATTGAGATGTACTTATACGGAAATGGAAGGAAGTAAGAAAATCCATCCTGTCGACATTCCGACTATGTATTTCATGTTGACCAAAATGTTTTTATATTATTTATTTCTTAACAACACATCACCAAAAATAATTGGAAACAAAGCACCAAGACTTACAGAATTTTGTATTTAATATTCTGTATTAGTAAAAGTAACTATATTTCAGTACGTGATCATATCAAACGACATGCAGAGCGAAGGGTTGTTAAATAACCAGCAGGATAACAGTATGTTCCCAGCAAACCAAATGTCTGATGTCCGACACGTCTGAACAATTTCGGAAGCAAAGTCGTTCAGATTTCGTTCCTATTTCTAAACGATTTTCCGGAGAGGAAATAGTTCAGATTTTGTACCGATTTCGTTCAGATTTCGGAACGAATGTCGGATAGAAATTTCCTTTCCGAATTTCTTAAGGATTTTCTTCAGATTTCGTTACGAAATCGGACCGAAATCGATCCGATGTCGCTGCGACATTTTGTTCCGAAATTATGTCAACCACTTCATACAACTTTCGTTAAGATATCGTTACGATTTCGGACGATACGTCCGACGTTTTGTAACGATTTCGTTACGAAGTCGGTACGATTAGTTTGCTGGGTTCATTCATCCTATAGAACTTACACTCCTATATGAACGTTTCACTGTATATGTGAGTACGTATGTGAGTCTGTATATACATATGTAAGTAAAATTCATATTCGCACCCTCACAATTGTTAACAGACTTACAAAAGTGAATAGCGTCAAATATGCGTAAAATACAACCATACTGACAAACTAACACCCAGGATTTGCGATTCAATGCAAATAAAGGCTTAGAGAAAGTCACAAAAAATCCTTTTTTGAAGAATTTCGACATTTTTTGTGTTACGAATATAACAATACGTACATACATATTTTCCTTATTCCTTTCTGCCAGCATTTACATCAACAACGGAAGTTTATGATCTTCCACATAAGAATGTCCTTCATGGGAAATCAAGTTTTATGTTTGAATAACCGTTTATGTGGAATGTAACCAATTTATCGCGGTGACATTATGTTTAATATCAACTGAGTGATATAACTACATCAGAGTTTGGTATTTTATTATCTCACACATTGAGTGAATGTGAGTTATGAATTAATTCTGTCAGTTGTAAGCCCACGGATGGGGGCCAAATTTAGATTGATGATTCTTTATATATTGTGTTATATGACACTGTTATTTTTAAGGCACATCTGTTTATTGTCGGAAGTAATATTTACGTGAGTTATTGCGAATATTCAATAGGTAGGTTTGTTGACTATCATATATTGTTTTTTTATGCATAAAAACAATGATTTTTGGTACATAGATTATGGAAAAAATTGTGTATCAAATCTGTTTACATTAACAATTTTGTGAGTTGTATGCAACTTAATTTAATTGGATTTGCACTGGTTTTTTGAATGCAAAAATAGTTTCGAAAAAAATTGAAATATGTATTTTCACGAAGTGGCACACTTGCAGATTAATAAAAAAAGTCAAACGCCTTAACTAAAAAAACAAGTAGGAAAAGAATACAACTTTTCGGCATTAACTTTTCGCGCATATAAATAAATTTTACAAAAGAATTACTCTTTCAACAGAAAAAGTGTTAAGACATCAGCCGCACAGTGGTTCAGAATCGTTTTCTCTGGTCAAAATTCTGTAACCTTTGAATGGATAGACATATTTTGAAAATTCTTTATTTGTTAGATAGATAACACAAGCTTTCCGATGAATTATAACCGGTCAAATTCGGTCAGGTAGTTGCAGAGAAATTCAAGGTCAAAGTTAAACTTTTATGTTTTTTTTACTATTTTTCATCAAAGTATTACTAAAATATTACTGTTTTTGTGTTTTTTTTATCTTCCTATATATATTATAGATGGTCAAACACCAATAAATAAACTACAAAAATACCAAAAAACTAAAAAAAAAATCTAAAAAAATATCACAATTTTTTTCAAATTCTTTTTAAATAAAATTTTCCAAAAAGTTAAATTTTTTCAAAAATTAAAAAAATACTTCTTGGGTTTTCATAAAACTTATATAACTCATATACTCAAAAAATTTAAATTTGTGTAAAAAAGGTGTAATTTATATGGAAAACGGTATGGAAAAAACACACATTTTTACCCATGTAATTTCAATAAATTTTAAAAAGTGTTCAACGGACGAAACTGGACGGGTACAAAATTATATATGGGCTGAAAGAGGAGACTCTCCGGTATCTTTCTGTGAAAACAGAACATTGTTGCATGTTATTCCACAAAAGTTCTAGTCCACTAAATTTGGAATTTCATAAAATTTAGAACCTGAGGAAAAGTAAAATAGCTCATTTTTAAAAGCCACAATCCTATCTACCTTACAAGAAACAATGAACACAATATCTGTTATAATTTCCGAGAAATAGCTACTTTGTTCTCCAGATATTTGCAAAAATTACTTATTTCGCAAAAATTGGGAAAATGTTCGTCTTTAGGGGCACTCCACGTCCACACCTTCCAATATTTTGACCTAATTTTTTGGTTTCCTTAGTTTCAATATGATTACTATCGAATCCCATATAGAAATTAACAAGTGAGAAAGGCTATAGTCGGGATGGGGCCGACCATGTGATACCCTACACCACTACCCCTGTGCATAAGCTCTTCACTGGTAAACATTTCTTTTAGGGAATATAATCCGACTACCACCAAAAATAATATGCCTCTTTGTCTCTGGGACCGCCATAAGCAACCAAAATTTCGTGACCATCCGATCAAAATTACGACCTGTAGCTTGATTGCAAAAAATGGAAGAATTGTATGCATTACCGACTATTGTGGTATCTCCCTTGTTTGACCACCTTCGCCAACCTGCTTTACACCAATGAAAATGTAATATTTTCTTCTTCCATTGAGAGGTTTTGCCGTTGGAATACCACTACTAGAAGCCGATATATTCACAAAGAATAAAACTTTGAATTGTCTCCAAATGAGTTTTTCTCCATTCCGACCCCTAAATATTATCCGACTATCACCAAAATAAATAGGCTTCTTCCTCTGTGGGGCCCCCATCTACCCCCAAAATGTTGTCACTAACCGATCAAAATTTCAACTTGTAGCGTGATTACAAAAAATGGAAAAATTGGGTTTATTACTGAATTTTGCAATATCTCGGTTTGCTCACTTACGCCAACATACTTTGCATCAATATAAACGAGATCTTTTCTTCTTCTATTGACGGGTATTCCTTTTGGAATACTCCAACCAGCAGCGGAGATATTCGCATAAGAAAAAAACGTTGACTTTCCTCCACATAAGCTTTTCGCTTATTCCGACTCCTGAATATTATCCGGCCATCACCAAACTAAATTGGCTTCTTCCTCTGTGGCACCCGCATCCACTCCCAAAAAATTCGTGGCGATCCGACCAAAATTGCGACCTGTAGCGTGATTGCAAACAAATCGGAAAATGGGATTACAAACAAATCGGAAAATCGGAAAATGGGATGCATTACCGACTATTGCGATATCTCTGTTGTTTGAGCAGCTACGACAACCTTCTTTACATCATTGTAAAGGTGATATATTCTACTTTCCTCGACAGGTTCTGCTTTTGATACGCCTTTTAAAGAAACGGAGATATTGGCTTTGAAATAAAACGTTGACCTTTCTCCAAATAAGTGTTTGCCCATTCCGTCCCCTGAACATTATCCGACAATCATAAAAATCAATAAGCTTTTTTCTCCTTGGGACCCCCATTAACCCCAAAAATTTCGTGACGATCCGATCAAAATTGCGACCTGTAGCGTGATTACAAAAAAATCGGAAAATGGGATACATTATCGACTATTGCCATATCTCTGCTATTTGACCACCTACGACAACCTACGTTACATCGTTGTAAAGGTGATATTTTCTACTTTCCTTGCCTAGTTTTGCTTTTGATATACCTCTTAAAAAACAGAGATATTGGCTTTGAAATAAAATGTGGACTTTTCTCCAAATAAGTGTTTTCCCATTCCGACCCCTAAATATTATCCGACCATCACCAACCTCAATAGGCTTCTTCATCTGTGAGACCCCGATTAACCCTCAAATTTTCGTGACGATCCGATCAAAATTGCGACCTGTAGCGTGATTTCCAAAAAAATAGAAAAATGGGATGTATTACCGACTATTGCGATATCTCCGTTATTTGGTTACCTACGACGACTTAGTTTGCATCATTGTAAAGACGGGATCTTCTACTTTCATAGTCAGGCTTTGCTTTTGCAAAGTTTCCAGCCAAAGCTGTGATATTCGTCATTATAATTAAAATCGCAAAAATGAAAATTTGGGTTTTATTTGCTACTATTGTGATATCTTCGTTGTTTGATCACCTACGAGAACCTACTTTACATCATTAGAAAGGCGATATTTTCTACTTTCACTGTCAGGATTTGTTTTTGGTATACCCCATATAGAAGCTGAGATATTCGCTTTGGAAAAAACCTTGTTTTTTAAGTTTTAAGTTTTTTAAGTTTTTTGCCCTTTCCGACCCCTGAATATTATCCGACCATCACCAAAATCAATAGGCTTCTTCCCCTCCGGGACCCTCATCAACACCCAAAATTTGGCGAGGATACGATCAAAATTGCGACCTGTAGCGTGACTACAAGGTTTAGATGGACAGACGGACGGACGGACGGACTGACGGACGGACACACATAGCCAGATCGACTCAGCTCGTCGAGACATTCATTTTGATATATATAAGTATGGGTCTACGACCATTATTTCGATGCGTTACAAACTTTTTGGGCAAAACCAACTTATAATACCCTCCCCACATAGTGGTGTAGGGTATAAATATCTTTGACAAAACAAAATTTTGATTTTTGGCCAGGAAAATACATTTCTAAACCATCGTGAGCCGTACATCAAAAATACTTCTAATTTTAAGGAGGTCTTTTCTCTTCACTCAGCGATTCTATGGCATATAGAATTACCACTTGGGGGATATCTGTGATTATATATCACCACAAATGAACTTCGAGCTCACAGGGAAACCTTGACCCACGATTTTCCATCTCTATACAATATAGAGATTTATACCGATGTCTCTAAAATGGAAACTGTAACATTAGCAGGCCTCTATAGCGATATTCTTATATATGAATTGAACGAAAATTCCAAGACGAAGTCTTTGCAATCACAGAGCTGCATAACTGATACGCAATGTGACCGTTGGGCCGTTGACTACATACCACTTGGGGGATATCTGTGATTATATATCACCACAAATGAACTTCGAGCTCACAGGGAGACCTTGACCCACGATTTTCCATCTCTATACAATATAGAGAGTTATACCGATGTCTCTAAAATGGAAACTGTAACATTAGCAGGCCTCTATAGCGATATTCTTATCTATGAATTGAACGAAAATTCCAAGACGAAGTCCTTGCAATAACAAAGCTGCATAACTGATATGCAATATGACCGTTGGGCCGTGGACTACATACGTCGATAGTGAAGTGGCTTTAAATAACTCAGGCCCTACTTTATCAACCCTTACATTAATTGCCACTTTGTGTTCGGTCCGGATCATTGTAACATAGAAGGAAATGAAATAGCAGATGAAATCAAAATAGGGAAGTTCCTTTCTATGGGGACTATATTGAGACGTGGGACTGTACTAACATATTTGTGGGGAAATGGTTTGTAACCCAAAAAAGACTAAATAAATACTTAAGTTGTAGCCAGTTTGGTGTGATAATGAGGTTAAGATCTTCAAGATATCGAAAGTCAGGAGGTACCGTTCTATGAGGGTTATATGAAAACATGGACCGATATAGCCTATTTTCAATGCCAAACATCCTAGAAGTAATATAGATATAGAATCCCAAATTATAAATCTCTGTCTTAAATTCTATTAAGAACTGTTTACAAAGACTTCATGATTGGTCCTTTGATAATAATTTGGTAGTCAAACAAAACTGTTTCTAAAGGCATAGTTGGTGTAGTCCTCAGTTCCCCGCTAATACTTAAACAAAATATTCTTTTGACTTTTTGTAACATTTTCAAATTGCTTTTTTTGTATTCTTGGATGTCAAAATACTACTACCGCGTATGTTATAATCTAGAGCCCTTTATATATGGGCATTTCTGAATGAAATCGGACACTTTTTCAAAATGAGGATTTTGATTTCCTTTATTTTTTGCTGATGCTGTTCATCAGCAAAACATTTAAGAATATTTTTAAATTTTTTTATGATCAACGGTTCCAGACATATCGCGCCTTAAAAAATCGAATTCTGTAAGAGCTATATGAAAAAAAACTCATAACTAATTTAATATTGGTCCAATTAAAAAAAAAATTATGTTTTTTGTTTTATCAGCTGTTTAATAAAATTTTAAATAAGTACATAATTAAAAAAATTAAGTAACAGTGTTTTATTTATAAATGCACTTAAAAGTAGAAAATAATTTTTTATGATGGAATCTCTCAAATAAAATGCTTGCCAAAAAGTTGGGCATATCGGTTCGGAACCTGGAATTGGGATGTACGTTTAAATGAGGACCTTATCATAAAATGAAAAAATGGCCTGAGAATTCAAACCTCTTTTGAAGTTTTTCTCTTCTGACCTAATACCGTCACCTATATTTGGCATTAACCACACCCCACATAAATTGGTGCAGAACTTGAGAGGTACCTTTAATTTATCATAAAATAAAAAATTCGCGTGAGAACTCAAAAGCCTTTTGCAGTTTTTCTCTTCTGACCTGACACCATCGCCTCTATTTGGAATTAGCCACACCCCATACCAAATCGGTACGGAACCCGGATTTGGGAGGTACCTTTAGATGGTGATTTTATCATCAAATAAACACGGGAGCAAAGGATATAGTCGGGACGGGGCCGACTTGTGATAACGTGCATAAGCTTTTCACTCGTAAACATTTCTTTTAGGGAGAAGCTACAGTTTTCACCTATCTGCATTTTATGCCAAATGACTAAAGGCGAACTGAACCAAAATAATTAATATATAATTTTATATTTGGCTACTGTCGACATCTAATTGGTACTGATTGAAAGCTTTGCTGGTATTCTTGATTAGCATTTTACATGTCTTTAATACACCAAATAGAAGCAGAGGTATTTGTCATTAAAGAAACACATAATTTTTTCAAACTTGTCAAAATAATTATGTCAGGCACTGTATATATGAGGGCTATACCAAAACGTGGATCTTTATTGATGATTTTTTTATAGATGGTTTATATTTACTAAGAGCTCAAAACACCAATTTGGCGAAATTAGTTGGACAATTTGGGGAAAACTTAAAAATACGGGAAATCGGGACATACCCTTATATGGGGACTATACCAAAAACTGGACCGACACATTTTTTCAAAATTTCCTTAACTGCTTTACATTTGTTTAGTGCGGTATTTACGTTTCAATTCAATTTCCCGCACAAAGTTCAGTAATTTGAGGAAGTGCTTGGGGACAATTTCTATTTTTTCCGGTAATAGGCTGAGGATAAACTTCCGTCTGCAATATCTATACTGATACATTGTTTTTTGATCTCAAATATAAATGCATACATTCATATATCCATGTGCATTATCCTTAAAAGAAAGCAAAGTATCTTATTTTATGACCAGTGTCAAAATCCTACCTGTATCTTATTATTCTATCAAAAGTCAACTATTGGTCAATTATAAAGGGATTAAGGATACGTATTCTTGATATTTGACTCTCTGTCAGATTAAATGTTTCTATTAAAAGCGTATGCACGTTTTCTATGCCATAATGACACACATGCTAAAGTCTCGAGTATGTGCTGCAAGTTACGATACTCAGTATTAAGTTGTTCCCTATTAACATAATTACGAAGGGCCGTTAGGAAGTTTACCAAAAATAAAATTTTTCTACATATTCGAACCAGCTCTATGGCTAGTAAAAAATTTACGACATGCAAATCATGAACCAGACCTGCTTCGCCTTCAAAAGTTATCGTGCGCACCATTTTAGCGGAAAGTTTTGAACTTCTGTGGGTGAGATACCCGAAGGAGTGGACCGTATGACCCATTTTGGAACCTAAACTAAGTTTGGACAATATATTACTAAGACCTATCGAACCGGTTGATCCATTCTAGAGTTATTGTGTACTCCAGCCAGACAGACAAACAGACGGACTGACATGGCTAAATTGGCTCAAAATTTTTTGAAACGTGTTTTGTCCAAACTTACTTGTTTAGACCCCGTTTTTTCGATGAGGCACATTTTGATTGTATGACCCAGAAGCTGAGTGTATAAACACATATTTTAATGCTATTATATGGAAGGTATAATTAAATTGGTTATTCTGATTGTAACATATCGAAATATTCGTCGGAGACCCTATAAAGTATATATGCTTGATCACCATGTTGGAATAAAGATACAACTTGCAAAATTATGGATAGAACTTCAAATTTGGTATAGATATTTTTATACCCTCCACCATAGGATGGGGGTATATTAAGTTTGTCACTTTGTTTGTAACTACTCGAAACAATCATTGTAGACCCCACAAACTATATATATTCTTGATCAGCGTGCAATTCTACATCGATATAGCCATGTCCGTCCGTCTGTCCGTCTGTGGAAATCACTCTAGCGTCCGAACGGATTGACGTACAGTGGCGGCCATATAATTAAGAACGACATCGTATTAAAAAGTATTTGACTTGCTACGTTCCAAATATTTGAATATTTATATGGAACAAAATTTGTAAATAAAGTACACGGTAAGCACTTTCAAATAAAGCCAAAACATGTTTTAATTCCCCCTCGTTTATACGAAAGAAACCACGATTTATTAAAATAGTCATAAATCGACCTGGCCACATAATTAAGAACGATATAAGTAAAGGTTACTTTAAGGTAATTTTCATACACAATATGTGAATATATCGTTATGTATTTTAGAAATCGGTTACTTTGATTAATTTTTAGTATCAAATGTCCTTCAATGGTACATATTATTGAGTCTAAGTTTGATAATTAGGGCATACCTAAGGTTTTCCAAAATTTGCCCTTAATTTGACGAATTTATTTTATTTTTGGGATCTAAAGCCACAGTTTGGCTTCCTCTCATCCCCGCTACGACGCTCTGAAGGATACCCTGTGATTATCGTTCCATAATCGGTGCTTATTTACCCTTAAATTGGCTTTTATCACACTTGTTTGAGTCCTTTACGAGGGAATTGCCTGGGAAATAGTTTCGTAAGAGCCATTTCCACCTTATAAAGCGGTAGGATTTTTGTCTGCAGGTAATAGACAGGAAATGAAACAATAATATAAGGTATATACACGAATTGGAAGAGTTCCACACCGAATATAACATTTATTAACTAATGTTTTGAATGCTCCAATTCCACAACAATTTTGTGTATGTACATCAGGCATTAGTTTATACAAAAATTGTATTTTCATCCATAAAAATTATTGATTTGACTGGTTTTGATATTAATATGAGCTTCATTGATTAAAAAGTCTTACATAACTATGCCTACCACACCCACAAAGACATTGTGCAATGAAGGCTTTCAAAATATTAAACCTTTCATTTTTGTTCGGTGTACCGTTAGGCCAATTTTTTGTACAAAACGAAATTATTGTTTCATTTCCTGTCTACTACCTGTAGACAACATTCCTACCGATTTATAAGGTGGAAATGGCTAATACGAAACTATTTCCCAGACAATTCCCTCGTAAAGGACTCAAAGAAGTGGGATAAAACCCAATTTAAGGGTAAATAAGCGCCGACTATGGAACGACAATCACAGTGTATCCTTCAGAGCGTCGTAGAGGGGATGAGAGGAAGCAAAAATTGTGGGTTTAGATCCCAAAAATAAAATAAATTCGTCAAATTATGGGCAAATTTTGGAAAACCTTAGGTATGCCCTAATTATCAAACTTAGACTCAATAATATGTACCATTGAAGGACATTTGATACTAAAAATTAATCAAAGTAACCGATTTCTAAAATACATAACGATATATTCACATATTGTGTATGAAAATTACCTTAAAGTAACCTTTACTTATATCGTTCTTAATTATGTGGCCAGGTCGATTTATGACTATTTTAATAAATCGTGGTTTCTTTCGTATAAACGAGGGAGAATTAATTTAAAAATTATATGGCCGCCACGTAAGTGGATGAAATTTTGAGAAAATCTATTATAGTTCGTAGGACTTTTGGTATTGAAAGCGGGCTATGTAGGTCCACGCTTTCGCGTGGCCCCCATACAAAATGACGCGTGACGCGTCGTCGTTTTAAGGAATTTTTAAGATATTTGTCCCATTTTACCACCGAATTGGTTGTAAATTGGTATTTTGTGTCTCCAGAGGCCAAAAAACATTCCTACCAAAGTTGGTTTATATAGGTCCACGTTTTGGTATAGCCCCCATATAACGCCCCATATAAAGTACTCGTTATTTTAATATATTTTGAATGTATTAGTCCCATTTGACAACAGAATCGTTTGTAACTTTGTATTTTATGTTTCCAAAGGCTAAGAAATATTTCCACCGTAAAATGTTTATATAGGTCCACGTTTTGATATAGCCCCCATAGGACGATATCTTCAGATTTTCGGTATTTTGAAGGTTTTGGCCTCATTATCACACCGAGATGGCTGAAATTTGGTATTTAGTCTTCGTTGGGGGCATAAAACTTTACCCCAGAAATTTTTAGGTACAGGTCCACGCCATCATATAGCCCCCATTGAACGGTACCTTCCGATTTTCGGTATTTTGAAGGTTGTGGCCACATTAAGCCACCGAAATGGCTGAAATTTGTGGTGGAGGGTATAAAAAGTTCGGCCCGACCGAACTTAACGCTTTTCCTACTTCTTATTAATGAAAATGTACTATATCGGCCTACGTTTTGATATAGCCGCATAGAACGGTACCTCCCGGTTTTCGTTTTTTTTAATTTTGTGGCCAAAATATCCGACCGAAATGGCTTAAACTTGATATTTACTTGTCGTTGATATTGTCCCATAGAACGATAGCTCCCGATTAACTGTACTTAGAAGGTTGTGGCCTCAATATTCCACCGTTGGGTATATAAAACTTTCCAAGAGAAATTTGTCATTATAGTTCCACGTCTTCATATAGCCTCATAGAAAGATTTTCGGTATTGTGAAGGTTTTAGCGTTATTGTCAAACTGAAACGGCTGAAATTTTGTAATTAGTCTTCAGTGGAGGTACAAAACATTCCAGAGGAGAATTTATGGTATAAGTCCACGTTTTCATATATATAGGTCCCGTAGAACGGTATCTTCTGGTGTTTGGTATTTTGAAGGTTGTGACCTCAATATCGCACTTGAATGGCTGAAATTGCGTATTGGTATTTTGTCTTCGTTGGGGGTAGAAAAATTTCCACCACAAAGTTGTTGGTATAGGTCTATGTCTTCATATAGCTACCATAGAACGGTGCCCGCGATTTTCGGTATTTTGAAAGTTTTAGCCACATTTGGTATTTAGTCTTCGTTGGTGTTACACAACTTCCATCCTGAAATTTCTCGGTAAAGGGCGCAATTTAGTATTTAGTTTTACAACAGACACAAAATATCCCTTGCACCCAATTTAATTTTTTTTCTACACGCAGAAAAAAAAAGATTCCTCAAATTCACCCAAACATATTATTTGTTTGCTGCATTTTTTACTTCGTGTACCAAAGTAATTGTTAATTGCAATTTAGTTTTTCCAGAAGAATGAAAATTTAATCGTGAAAAACTGTCCACATATATCCAGGTTTCCGTCTAGCCGGTATTTGGTATTTTGAAATCTCAAGGGGTAGAAAACCTCTACCCAGAATATTTATACCCTACACCACTATGTGGGGAGGGTATTATAAGTTGGTTTTGGCTAAAAAGTTTGTAACGCATCGAAATAATGGTCGTAGACCCATACTTATATATACCAAAATGATTGTCGCGACGAGCTGAGTCGATCTGGCTATGTGTGTCCGTCCGTCAGTCCGTCCGTCTGTCCGTCTGTCCATCTAAACCTTGTAATCACGCTACAGGTCGCAATTTTGATCGGATCGTCACGAAATTTTGGATGTTGATGGGGGTCCCGGAGGGGAAGAAGCCTATTGATTTTGGTGGTGGTCGGATAATATTTAGGGGTCGGAATGGGCAAAAAACTTATGTGGATAAAAAGACAACGTTTTTTTCCAAAGCGAATATCTCAGCTTCTATATGGGGTATACCAAAAGCAAAACCTGACGATAAAAGTAGAAAATATCATCTTTCTAATGATGTAAAGTAGGTTCTCGTAGGTGATCAAACAACGAAGATATTACAATAGTCGAAAAAAAATCCAAATTTTCATTTTTGTGATTTTAATTATAATGACGAATATCACAGCTTTGGTTGTGGACTTTCCAAAAGCAAAGCCTGGCTATGAAAGTAGAGGATCCCATCTTTACAATGATATAAACTAGGTCGGCGTAGTTGACCAAATAACGGAGATATCGCAATAGTCGGTAATACATCCCATTTTTCCACTTTTTTGGAAATCACGCTACAGGTCGCAATTTTGATCGGATCGTCACGAAATTTTGGATGTTGATGGGGGTCCCGGAGGTGAAGAAGCCTATTGATTTTGGTGGTGGTCGGGTAATATTTAGGGGTCGTAATGGGCAAAAAACTTATTTGGAGATAAAGACAACGTTTTTTTCCTAAGCAAAAATCTCAGCTTCAATATGAAGTAGAAAATATCGCCTTTCTAATGATGTAAAGTAGGTTCTCTTAGGTGATCAAACAACGAATATATCGCAATAGCCGCTAATAGAACCCAACTTTTTATTTTTGCGATTTTAATAATAATGACGAATATCACAGCTTCGGTTGGGGATCCTCCAAAAACAAAGTCTGACTATGAAAGTAGAAAATCCCATCTTTACAGTGATGCAAAGTAGGTTGACGTAGGTGGCCACATAACGGAGATATCACAATAATCGGCAATACATCCCATTTTTTCATGTTTTTGTAATCACGCTACAGATCGCAATTTTGATCGCATCGTCACGCAATTTTGGAGGCTAATGGGGATCCTACAGAGAAAGAAGCCTATTGATTTTGGTGATGGTCGGATAATATTCAGGGGTCGGAATAGAAAAAAAAACACATTTGGAGAAAAAAATCAACGTTTTATTTCAAAGCGAATATTCCGCTTTTAAAAGGGGTATATCAAAAGCAAAACCTGCTGATGAAAGTAGAAAATATCACCCTTGCAACGATGTTACGTAGGTTGTCATAGGTGGTCAAACAACGAAGATATCGCAATAGCCGCTAATAGAACACAACTTTTCATTTTTGCGATTTTAATATTAATGACGAATATCACAGCTTTGGTTCGGGACCTTCCAAAAGCAAAGTCTGAAGATGAAAGTAAAAAATCCCATCATTACAAAGATGTAAAGCAGGTTGGCATGGGTATCCAAATAACGGAGATATCGCAATAGTCGGTAATACATCCCATATTTCCACTTTTTTGGAAATCACGCTAAAGGTCGCAATTTTAATTGGATTGTCGCAAAATTTTGGGTGTTATTGGGCGTCCCATAGAAAAAACCTTTTGATTTTTTATAATGGTCGGATATTATTCAGGGGTCGGAATGGGAAAAAAATATTTGGTAAAAAGAACAACGTTTTATTTCAATGTTAATATCTCCCTTCTGTAGGAGGTATATCGAAAGCAAAACCTGGCAAGGAAAGTAGAAAATATCTCCTTTACAACAATGTGAAGTAGGTTGTCATAGGTGGTCAAACAACAGAGATATCGCAATAGTCGGTAATGCATCCCTTTTTCCATTTTTGTGCAATCACACTACGAAATTTTGATCGGATCCTCACGAAATTTTGGGGGTTGATGGGGGTCTAACAGAGAAAAAAGCCTATTGATGATTCGCATACATGCCACTTTTCCATTTTTTATTTGGGTTGTACTGTCGATGCACTTAAATGCGTTTCAAAAAAATTGACCTGTGTTAATAAAGACATTTAGAGCAAAGGCGCTAAGCTATCCCAATTTTAATATTTAATTTTTTTTTTGTCAAAAGCTTATGAACAGTGGTAGTGGTGTAGGGTATCACATAGTCGGCCCCGACCCGACTATAGCCTTGGTTCACTTGTTTCAATATAAAGTGATTATCATCCGTTAAGGTACTGATTGTTACTATTTACTTCAATACTGTTATTACTTGTTTAAACTGTGTCCATTCATAATCCTAAAGGAAACTTTGCCAGTCCTTACGTAGAGGTTAGTTTTGGCAAACATTTACATATACTTTTATGTTTGTGTACGTATTTGGTATGCATAGCATCATGTGTTGTTCTTGGACTTAAAGGAAATTTGAGAATAAAAATACTTTCGCATAGCATGGGTCAAATGTTTTGTTAGAGATTAAGGTAGGATACTATAAAAAATTGGAAATAAGATTTAAGGAAACTATCTAAATAAACGTACATATTAAATTAAATATTATAAGCATTAGAAGTGCGTACTAAATTAGCCATTCGTTAAAGGATTCCTCAAATTCATTTAATTTGTATAACTAACTTCAACTTTATTATATGCCGTTTGGAGATTTTGTTGAAAATTTGCTTTCAAATATATTAACAAATATTCGATATACACTGAAGTTAATAAAGGTTGACTCGTACTTTTGTTTTATTTCTTCACTTTGTGTATGCATATACATACATACATATCGTAACGGCTTGAACAACCGGAATATGCATAAGAAAGCCATGACAGGGAAAACCCAAATAATCATTTTTGCGGTTTTCTCATTCTACACACAAGAACAATTCCTGTAGTTAATTTGCAGCATAGCATTTGATTTCCATTTTTCATCATTTTCTTATCGACAATGGACCAGTCAGGAACATGCACATACCATTTTAAAAGCATTTACCATTTCCGAACAATGATATTTGAATATTCAAACTATTGAAAGAATTTAAAAATATCTAAAGTGTATTGAATTTTAATTTAGTCCAAATTAAATGAGAATACTACAGCATCTTCTGGAAGAGGTATTGATTAATATTAATGTTAATGTGGAGTAATACACTGAAAAAAAAAAACAAATTCATTCAATTTATGAATAGTGTTCAAAAATTGTTTCCAATGTTCAGATTTTTACATTGTATGAACCTTATTCATAAAGCAATAAATACTGGTATCTTTTTTGAATCAAACATAAACATGGGATATATGTCTATTCTATTTAATAATAATAATAATCTTCTTTAAAGCAAGAAAAATTTACTTATATTCAAAACTCTGTTTATATTTTTTATAAATTAATTGTTTCTTGTTGTTATTTATTGTTGACCTGTTGTATGGTAATTTATATTTGATGTATATTTCGGCTAAAGGTCAGTTGAGGGATGAGTTTCGGTTGAGTTCATCAACCATCTTCAGGGATAAAATTTAAAGAGAAAATCCTCGTTGTTGTCGTGAGTGCTTGTTGACTAAGTATCTGTATATGTGTGCACAGTGTTCAGTATCAGTTTTATAGTTCATTCTAATCTTTGTAGGGATATTTATTATGTGCAACATTTCTAAAGTATATAGTCTTTTGTAATTGCTTTCTTGTGTTAATATTTCCACTTCTTTGAAAATTGTCCATTTAATGTGCAATGTGCTGCTAAGGCCGTCTTTTGTTCTAAGGGTTTGTCAGTATTTTGATCCGACTTATGTCCGGAAAGTCTGGTTTTTAGTTTTGTTTTAGTTGTACCAACATATACCTTAGGGCGTATGTTGGTTCCGTCTCCATTGCACTTGATTCTGTAAACAACATTACACTTATCCTCCTTTTTATACCCTATACCACAATGTGGAAAAGGGTATTATAAGTTTGTTTTGGTAAAAATTCATGTAACACCGCGAAATATACGTCGGAGACCCCCAATGTGGTATACCAATCTTCATATCTCGACGAGATAAAGCGATTTTGAGATGTGTGTCTGTCCGTCCGTCCGTCTGTCCATTATAAATTGTAAACACGCTCCAGGCCGCAATTGTGGACCGATCGTCACGAAATTTTGTATGGAGGTCGTGTTCAGATCAGAATAGATCCCTATTCTTATTAGTGATGATCGTGAAATCTTTAGCCGGTGAAATGGACCAAAAACATAATATTTATCAAATTTTCTAGCGGCTCTGTAGGTCTCAATAAGAGTCCGATCCACGCGTAATTTTAAATAAGGTAAGAGTATATCACAAAGGAGAAGCTTGCAATTTGAGATGGCGATCGGATAATATTTAGAGGGTTAAATGGACCAAAACTTTTGTGTGAAAATTGTGAACATTTTTAATATACAGCTTATATCTTAATTCCTGGAAGTGACATTCCGGACAAGTGAAATAAACTTGAAAGTAGAACGCTTGTCCTTTCAATTGATGCTAATTATGTTGGTGTGCATGATCATATAACAGAGTTACAGCCTAATATATTCCGTTTTTTGTTTGTAGTGTAATAATAAACTTGCTAGAAGTCGGAATTATACATCAATTGTCACGAAATTTTGCACCGGGTAAGAGTATATTTCGAAAAAGATGCCTACAATTTTGAATGATGATCTGATATTCTTTAGTGGGTGAACTGGACCATTACTTTTGTATGAAAAATATAAAAATTTTACTTTTGGTCGATATTTTAATTCCTTGGGGACATATATATTTCGCACAGTAGCCCACATATGGGAAAAAACTACTGACCTTTCCTTTGATGTAAATTGCAATAAAGTGTTTGCTAGATAACGGGCCTACTGCCTAATATATAATAGGTTCTGTGTAGAAAACCACATTTTTATCCCATGCTACATATTGTATCTCCAAAAGTTTATGTAACACCACGAAATATTCGTCCTAGACCCCCTATTTGGTATGCCATCCATTAAAAATTGTAAACAAACTTAAGGCCGCAAATATGGACCGATTGTAACGAATTTTTTAAGGAGGTTGGGTTCGGGCCAGAATAGAAATGATTATTTTCTGGTGATGATCGTGAAATGTTCAGGGGATGAAATGGACCAAAAACTAAATTTTAACCAATTTTGTAGCGGCTCTTGACCTACAGATAATAACCCGCAAAATTTTAAACAATGTTTGAGTTTATGATGAAGAAAAAGCGTATAAACCAACGTGAAGGTCAGATAATACTTAGCGGGTTAAATGGACTGAAACTTTTGTGTGAAATTGGTAAAAATTTCAATAACGTAGCGGTTAAACAACGGAAGTAGTAGTAGTACTACATGAGTGGGTTTCATTACATTTTAGTTTGTGTGAACTAAATTTTCCTTTCTTGCTACAAAAATGTCTTTGTCATGCTAGATAACTTTTTGGTTTTGGTCATAAGTATTATACATTACATCTCTGATATTTGATAATTAAATTTTCACAATCATTGAATATAAGTTCCGTGGAGAGCGATTGTCCAAGGATAGTGGTATAGGGTATTCCATGGTCGGCTCCGTCCGACTATAGACTTTTCTTACTTGTTTAACTCCGATTTTGTTTCGCTAAATATGTCGTTGATGTTGTTTGTAGTCCTTAGAGCTAACTGGTAATTGTCCTTATTATATATTTTGGAATTCTTAAACCTCTCTGAGAATCCAGGTACATAGGTAATCGCTTTGTATACTTCTGCTTCTTTAGTTGCCTTGATAATTCTATGTTTTTCTTTCGTATGTTTTATTAATTATTCGATTTATGTGGGAACTCATTTTGGCTAGAATGTCGTAAATCTTTTGTTCGTTTGTCTGATGAAAATGTTCGTCACTTATGCATAATTCTCTCTTAATAAGGTTTGTGGTTGTGTTGATTTTTACTCTTCGTGGATGTTTAGAGTTGAAATTTATTAGACGTCCTCTGGCGGTTGGATTTTTGTACCAGTCAAATAATAATGAGTATTCTTGTCGAATTATGATTGAGTACCGGAAGTTGGGGACCGGTATTGCCCCATGAAACTAAGCTTGGATAAAATATGACGAAGACCAAATGTTGCACCAAATCGGTAGAACAGTTCGAGAGCCACATATGGTGACATAGGGCTTTTTACAACTTTCGGGATGTTTTCCCAAGAAATATGGATCTGCTCCTGAAAAAACTTTTACCGTCGTAATGGAGGTAGCGAATGCAAATCGCTTCAACAAAAATCAAAGTGATTCGAGAGCAGGTCTTAAAGTGAACTTATCCGAAATTTTGAGTGTCACTCCCTTCAAGAGTTATCGTGCTCATATTTTTTCCGAAGATTTTTGAATTTTTGTGAGGGAAGTACCTGAAGGAGTAGACCGATTGAGTCCATATTTAAACTTCATCTAAGTCTGGTAGAACTTTCACGATGTACAAAGTGTGGGCCAAATCGGTTACTCGCTTCAAGAGTCCGAACCTTTTCGAACTTTTGTGGGCGAAGTACCGGAAGGTACCGACATGGTTTATCTTCGAACTTAAACTATGTGTCATAGGGGTTTTTATGCACCTTTCAGGCTATTTTCTCAGGAAGTATGGACTTGCCCCTTATGAAACTTCTACCGTCGTATGGGGGACAGCGAATACAAGTTGCTACAACAAAAATCAAAGCGATTCGAGAGCAGGTCCTAAACTGAACTTTTCCGAAATTTTGTGTGGGAGGTACCCGAAGGAGTAGACCGATTGAGTCCATATTTAAACTTCATCTAAGTCTGGTAGAACTTTCACGATGTACAAAGTGTGGGCCAAATCGGTTACTCCCTTCAAGAGTTATCGTGCGCACAAATTTTCCGAACATTTTCGAACTTTTGTGGGCGAGGTACCGGAAGGATATAACCCATCTTCGAACTTAAACTATGTTTGGGCAAAATATTACGAAAGACAAATTTTGAACTGAATCGGTTTGGTGTGTTCGCTTATAAGTTTCCATTGTTCCTTTATTGTCGTTAGCGCTAAATTTATTGGCTCGCTAGGGAATAACGACACAACATCAAATGATAAATTGATATTTTTAATTCTCATTGATAAATGTATTTTAAATTCTTGATTTTAGATCCAATGCGTCGTCTTTAATGTTGCGTTTTGAATGTTCGGTCCGATGTTTTAAAATTTATACTATATATTTGGAAAGTCCATACGTCGGTGAATTAATAGGTCTTAGTGGTATTCCCTCTTTGTGAATTTTAGGGAGACCATATATTCGTGGCGCAACTGCTGTGTTAGTGATCATCCTATTTTTCTCCATGGCATTAATTACATTCATATTAAAATATTTCTTCTAATTCTTCCAATAAAAACAAAAAATATATTTGCAACAACATTGTCCAACAATCAGTTTTTCTCTTTTGTTGTTGTTATAATATGCAATTTATATACCCAATCTCTATAAATTTGGTTTAATATTTTTCTACGCATTGCACAGTGTGTCCAAATTCAATATTTTGTGCCAAAAATGCCAAAAACAAATTCCCAAAAATTGTATGTGAAGGGATAGAAAACATGCTAGCTAAGAAAGAAAAACAAAAATTTCGTTGGTTGTACCGTTATAATTGAAGTAACGGTACCTATAACATGATCTTATTTTCGTTAAAACAAATACTAACAAGTAAGCAAAGGCTATAGTCGGACAGGGCCGACAATACGATACCCTACACCACTACCCTGCGAGTTAGCTTTCAGCAAATCAATGTTTCTTTTGGACAAATAAGCTCATTGCAAGAAATAAATTTTTGGAGTCTGCAACCTTATCACATTAAGCAATAGTATGGGGCCTACTGTTTATCGCCGAGTCCGAAAGGCATATCTTAAAACACCACCTGTAGAGAAGTTGTACATGGTTGAAATACTCAGAAAATGTCGCCAACTTTACTGAGGTGTATTTTGCCATCGTTGGAAATTTGATGTTTGCTGGCCGGGAATCGAACGCCCGACCTTCAGCGTGCAAGGCAGGTGTGCAAACAATTGTACCATGGTGGCACCAATAAGTAATTTTAGAACGGACATTTAGTTTGGGCCTAATTTTTTGCATATTTTGACTTTGTGTCCTAAATATCCCATCGAATTGGCTGAAAGTTTGTATTAAGTATTCGTTCATCACAATTTTCGACCTGAAATTTATCGGTATAGGTCCAGGTCTTCATATAGCTCCCATAGAACCGTACCTCCCGATATCCGGTATTTTGAAGGTTGTGGCCTCAATATCAAACTGAAATGGCTGACATTTTGTATTCAGTCTTCGTTGGAGGTAAAAAAAATTCCACCTGAAATTTGTCGTTATATATCCACGTCTTCATATAGCTCCCATAACCAGAACCTACCGATTTTTTGTACTTTGAAGGTTATGGTCTCAATATCCCTCCGAATTGGCTAAAATTTGGTATTAAGTCTTCATTGGCGGTATTAAACTTTCCATTTGAAATTTGTCGGTATAGGTCCAGGCGTTCATATAGCTCCCATACAACGAAAGATCCCCAGTTTCGACATTTTGAAGATTGTGGCTCTGGTTACAGATTTCTCTATTTTATTGACTTGTCTGAGGTGAATTTCAAACAGAAAAATGTACACATAAACATTTTAGAAGATATTATTGAAATATATGTAGCATACGAAAATATGTGAAATACAGAAATTTTCCATATGCAAAAATAATATTTGCATATGCATAATTTATACATTTCGCATATTTTTGCATATGTGATATATTTCGATTGGAATTTAATTAGATGCCAAAAATATGCAAATTTTACTAAAATAGGTGTTGCATAAAATTCCGCTGTCTACATATCATTGAGCTGATATTAATCGGGGTGCTCTCATTGATATGGGAGAATGCTCCCTTTTTTTAGCGAAAACCCGAACTCTTTAAGTGTCTAGCATTCTCAAATAAATGAGAATCACACTCACTTTTCGGCTTTCCCAAAAAAACATCAGAACAAAAATATTTGTAAACAACTATCAGCACCTATCAACTAAGAACAGATCGAGTTCTGTAAGTTGAAAAGAACATCACCACAGTTGCCTGTGAGTACATGGACTGAGAAAAAATTCCCATTCTCAAATCGGTTCGGGATACTTATTTCGGTTATAGCGCGCAATAGTTAATTCTGTCAATTGTGTCAATCTTTAAAAGACGCTACTCATTATATTGAGAAACACTGTTAATTAATGACTTACTACGTGCTATATGATTACTGAGGTCACAGTCTTTAGTAAAAAAGTTGCCCCTACTGGGATGTTTGTGGAACAATTATATACAGTACATTTTAAGAACTATTCTTACATTTGAAAATTGGCGTTGTCTAGCAATTTCTGTTGCATCTTTAAATTTTGGACAATTGGACAGGTAATATGAAAGGGTTCCACGCTATTTGTAAGGACTGGCAATTTGCCTGTCATGATAGAGACAATTTGTAGCATGGGGGGAAGATGTGGTTCTCTTCACAAAACTCATTATATCTTAGGTAGTAGATCCGTTACCAAGCACACATATTATTGCAATTTTATTCAGAGGAAAGATCGGTAGTTAATTTTTCAAATATAGGCGACTTTGCCGGTATATGGCCTCCAGGGATTAAAATATGGACCAAAAATAAAATGTTTTATTTAGTATACAAAAGTAATGGTCCATTGCACCCGCTAAATGATATCAGATCATCATCAAAAATTGTAGGCATCTTCTTTGACCAAAACCACTACCTCGTGCAAAATTTCGTGACTATTGATCTATAATTGCGACCTCTAGTATGCTTTTGATTACATTACAAGCAAAACACTCGATATATTAGGCTGTAACTCTGTTATCTGACCACATAAATCAACATAATTGGCATTAATTGAAAGGGCAAGAGTTGTCATTCCAAATATTATTTATGTGGGCGGAATGTGTGGTCCAGGAATAAAGATATTACCGGTATATTAGAAATTTTCACAATTTTCACACAAAAGTTGTGGTCCATTTAACCCTCTAAACATCATCCGATCACCATCTCAAATTGCATGCTTCTTCTTTGTCATATAATCTTACATTATTTAAAATTTCGAGGCGATCGGACTATAATTGCGACATACAGAGCCGCTACAAAATCGGATAAAAATTTTGTTTTTGGTCCATTTCACCCGCTTAATATTTCTCGATCATCACCAATAAGAATAGGGATCTATTCTGATCTGAACCCGACCTCCATGCAAAATTTCGTGACGATCGGTCCATAATTGCGGCCTGGAGCGTGTTTACAATTTATAATGGACAGACGGACGGACGGACGGACAGACACACATCTCAAAATCGCTTTATCTCGTCGAGATATGAAGATTGGTATACCACATTGGGGGTCTCCGACGAATATTTCGCGGTGTTACATGAATTTTTACCAAAACAAACTTATAATACCCTTTTCCACATTGTGGTATAGGGTATAAAAATCGCAAGGAAGTTCGTCGATTTTGTGAGGACCATATTATCACGAGTTATTGGAATGTTTTAATGGTTCTTTTTGCTATCCGATAATACGAAACCTGACGAATTAAACTGTGCTTAGAAGTAAATGTATTTGCGTTCCTGTTCTGTATAATAACCTGTAGTGCGATTCTCTAACTCATTTTTTGAGTTAACGACAAATGTCGGTAAAATAAGAACGCAAAATTATGAATGAAAAGTTCAAATAAAAGTTGACAACACTGTTGCTATCGATAGAACTTTACGACTACTTTCTCTTGGTCGCTAACTTACCGAAAAATATCGTTAATTACCGATTTTATAAGCATTGTAATTTTACCGATTTTTGTCGGTAACTCAAAAAATGTGTTAGAGAATCGCACGACCGATTTGTTTTGAACATTTTTACGTGTATATTTTTAAAAAGTTCTTTTTTAATAGGATATAACTAAAAAGTTCCACGGGGTTCCACTGTTGTAATGGTACCCAAATATAGAGGAGCTCTTGAACTATCAATTTTTCAATAGAGAAATTGCGACCTAGTGTGACGCGGGAAAATAGGCCCTTTATAACGTTACCACCCGATCTTATTTGTTTTGAGGATTTTACCTACAATAATCAACCGATCTAGCTAAAAATTTAAATATAACGTTTCCTACGAGTAAACTATCTCCATACTAAAAATCGTATGTATAGGTCCATGCTTTGATGTAGCCCCCATATAAGGGAACCGCCCGATTTCAGGTATTTTAGGGTTTTTAAATACATTTTCGGAACGAAGTTGCTACAATTTTGAATTTAGGGTTCCTAGTGGTCAATAAACTTGCACACACAATATTGTGGGCATAGGTCCACTTTATTATATAACTCTCATATAACGGTACCCCCGATTTTTGGTATTTTGGAGTTCAAAGATACATTTTCTGACCAAATTATATATTGTCTAATATTTACAAATATAATTTGCTAATATTTAACAAAATGCAATAACGAAAATAGTTTCACTGTTGACAGCCTGTCATTCTTTTATTTGTGGCAACAATGACGTTGCCATTCATTGATAATGGCCCTCAGTTGGTGATACTGACGATCAGATGCGGTATGTGAATCAGCTGTCGTTAACATAGTCCCACGCTTTTGAATAAACACCGAAATATTACTATCTTTACGCCAAGTAAATATTCATCCATGAATTTAATTAGTTAAATTTTTGTTATAGTATGCATATTACTTCAATTATTTTATGTTCTTAAAACACAATTCTGTATTTGAAAATATAGCGTTTTATGTTTCTGTAACTCAAAAACGTTTTTTAAATAACTCTAAGAAATTATCAATTCTTATTTAAATGTATCTATATTACACAAACTTTAAAATTAAGAAAAACCTTTTTTTATTCCTTAAAATTCTATAGAAGACGTTGACCGGATGACTTGTTATCACGTGGAATAAAAGATCCATGTCCGATAAACATCTCCTCCAAATTTCACAGCTCTATCTTTATCCGTTTAGAAAATATAGATTTTTGACACAAAAAAACCTATTTTGGACACATTGTGCATTATCTAGATTCCGCAGATATTTTTTAATTTATTTTTTGGTGATTTGCACATACTCTGGAACAGGATAATTTGGATTTACTTCAATATTTGCTTATTATTTGTTGATTTTCCGCAAAAATAATAATAAATTAAGTAAATATGTAACATCTACGAATAGATATGGAATGCTGTTAACGATTTTTTTGCATAAATTTCCTCTTTACAACAAATAAGACATTTTTAAATATTTTTTCTTTATATGAGAATAAAAACCGCTATAACTTTTGCGCGCATCGGTTAATTTTGTGAACGCGAACAGATTTAAAAACAGATCCTTAACCTTTATACTAAAAATTATAGATGTTCGCGCAAAAAAAATTTAATTTTTTTCAAATGGAATTGCAGAGGAAATGTGGTTTTTACCATATACACTTTGATACAACCAAAAATGTGCCTCATCGAAATAACGGTTTTAGATCCTAGTTTGGTTCGATTTAGCCATGTCCGTCCGTCTGTCTGGCTGGCTGGTGCGCACGATAACTCTCGAACAGATCAACCGATTCGATCCAACTTTTGGGTATCGTAATATTGTGTCCAAACTTAGTTTAAGTTCGAAGTTGGGCCATATTGGTTCACTCCTTCGGGTACCTCCCCCACAAAAGTTCAACATGTTTCTGTAAAATGGTGTGAACGATAACTCTCGAAGGGAGCAATCGATTTGTTCCAAACTTTGCACATCGTATTACTCCTTCAAGATATAGATCGGGTTCGAATATGGAATATATCGGTCCACTCCTTCAGGCACCTCCGACACAAAATTCGGATAAAGTGAAGTTTAAGAACTCCTCTCGGATCGTTTTGAAAAATTTTCAGTAGGTTGTCCTCGCGGCTTCCCTTACGACGGTATAATTTTTTTCTTGTGCAAGTCCATTACGTTATAATTACGTTATAATTATTGTGTTTGGTCAATGGCTGAAGATATATCTTCGTCAGCACAGCTGACTGATACTTTCTTTTTTTTTTTTTGTTTTTTATCAGCTATTTAATAACAAATAGAAAAAATGTTGTACAGTGGTCATGCATGCAATTTTCGCGATATAATATTTAACATCAACTTTTATTAATGATAATAATGACGGGTGCCACAGTGGTGCAATGGTATGCATGCCCGCCTTACACGCAGAAGGTCGGGTGTTCGATTCCCCGGCCAGGCAACATCAAACATTTTTTCAACGGTGGCAAAATACCCCTCAGTAATGTTGGCGACATTTCCTGAGTATTTCAGCCTTGAAAAACTTCTCCATAAGTGGTGTTTTAAGACACGCCGTTCGGACTCGGCGATAAACAGTAGGTCCCATATCATTGAGCTAAATATGAATCGGGGTGCACTCATTGATGTGAGAGAAGTCTCCCTTGTCCCGTATGGGATGTTGTGGAACAATGTTGTTTGTTGTTTTATTAATGATTGTACTCTTCGATTTTCTTGATTTTTTTAATAGTTGGCAATTGGATTCGAACAATTACTATTTATACCCTACACCACTATGTGGGGAGTGTATTATAGATGGTTTTGGCCAAAACGTTTGTAACGCATCGAAATAATGGTCGTGGACCCATACTTATATATACCAAAACAAATGTCTCGACGAGCTGAGCCGATCTGGCTCTGGGGAAAAAGTCAACGTTTTACTTCAAAGCGAATATCTCCGCATCTATAAGGGGTATATCAAAAGCAAAACCTGCTAATGAAAGTAGAAAACATCACCTTTACAACGATGTATAGTAGGTTGTCGGTCAAACAACGAAGATATCGCAATAGTCGCTAATACAACCCAACTTGTCATTTTTGCGATTTTAATTATAATGACGAATATCACAGCTTTGGTCGGGGAGCTTCCAAAAGCAAAGCCTGACTTTGAAAGTAGAATATCCCACCTTTACAATGATGCAAAGTAGGTTGGCGTAGGTGGCCAAATAACGGAGATATAGCAATAGTCGGTAATACATCCCATTTTTAATTTTTTTTCGAAATCGCGCTGCATGTCGCAATTTTGATCGGATCGTCACGAAATTTTGGAGGCTAATGGGGATCCCACAGAGAAAGAAGCCTATTGATTTTGATGATGGTCGGATAATATTCAGGGGTCGGAATGGGCAAAAACTTATTTGGAAAAAGGTCAAAGTTTTATTATACCCTCAGCCTTTAGGCTAAGGAGGGTATATACACTTTGATACGATGAAAATGTGCCTCATCGAAATAATGGTTTTAGACCCCAAGTATGTTTGGACGAAATGTGTTTCAGACAATTTGGAGTCGATCTAGCCATGTCCGTCCGTCTGTCTGTCTGTCCTGCTGGCTGGAGCGCACGATAACTCTCGAACGGATGAACCGATTCGGTTCAAATTTTGGCTTTCGTAATATTTTGCTCAAACTTAGTTTAAGTTCGAAGATGAGCTACATCGGTCCACTCCTTCCGGTACCTCCCCCACAAAAGTTCGAAAATGTTCGGAAAGTTTGTGCGCACGATACCTCTTTAAGGGAGTGACCGATTTGGTCCATACTTTGTACAGCGTATACTTTCTACCAGAGTAATATGAGGTTCCAATATGGTCTCAATTGGTCCACTCCTTCGGGTACCTCCCACACAAAATTTCGGAAAAGTTCAGTTTAGGGCCATCTCTCGAATCGCTTTGATTTTGGTTTTAGCAACTTGTATTCACTGCCCTCCATACGACGGTACAAGTTTCATCAGGGGCAAGTCCATACTTCCTGAGAAAATAGCATGAAAGTTGCAAAAAACCCCTATGACACCGTGAGAGGTGGTTGGAGCGCAAGATAACTCTCGAACGAATCTGCCGATTCTGTCCAACATATGGCCTTAGTAATATTTTGTCCAAACATAGTTTAAGTTTGAAGATAAGCCATATCGTTCCACTCCTTCAGGTACCCCCCACAAATGTTCGGAAAAATTTTTCGTACGGTAACTCTTGAAGGGAGTGGCCGAATTGGTCTATTCTTTACACATCCTAATTTATCTACCAGATATAGATCAGGTTCAAATATGGACTATATTGGTCCACTCCATCCGGTATAGATCAGGTTCAAATATGGACTATATTGGTCCACTCCATCCGGTACCTCCCACACAAAATTTCGGATAAGTTCACTTTAAGACCTGCTCTCGAATCACTTTGATTTTTGTTGAAGCAACTTGCATTCGCTGCCTCAATTACGATGGTAAAAGTTTTTTTAGGGGCAAGTCCATACTTCTTGAGCAAACAGTCCGAAGAGTGTAAAAAAACCCCTATGGCACCACATGTTGTGGCTGGAGATCCACTTCCATAACGGTCAATGTCGATCCATTCCTGTTAGTATCTCTTCCGCAAAACTTTTGATCTTTAATCCCAATCAACATTTTTGTCGGTTCAAAAGCCCAACATTTTTAAAACCCCCTAAATACATACGTATTTTGGAAAAAAAAAATTGTTTCAATATACACAGGCTGAGGGTATATCTCTGTCGGCAAAGCCCACTGATACTTTTTTACTTGTTTTTTATATCAAAAGCAAAACCTGGCAAGTAAAGTAGAAAATATCACCTATACAACGATGTAAAGTCGGCTGTCGTAGGTGATCAAACAAACAACAAACAATAGTGGGTAACGCATCCCATTTTCCGATTTTTTGTAATCACGCTACAGGTCGCAATTTTGATCGGATCGTCATGAATTTTTTGGGAGTTGATGCGAGTCCCACAGAGGAAGAAGCCTATTAAGTTTGGTGATGGTCGGACAATATACAGTAGTCGGAATAAGCAAAAAGCTTATGTGGAGAAAAGTTAACGTTTTTTATGCGAATATCTCCGCTTCTGGTAGCATTACTCCAAAAGGAATGCGCGCCAATGGAAGAGGAAAAGATCTCCTTTATATTGATGCAAAGTATGTTGGCGTAAGTGGGCAAACAACCGAGATATCACAAAATTCAATAATATATCCAATTTTTCAATTTTTTGTAATCACGCTACAGGATTGGAATTTTGATCGGATAGTCACGTCTAAATTGTGAAAAATTATCAAACGAAAATGCCCACAAGTAAATTCATTTTTTTGTGAAGTGATTTCAATAACACAACTTAGGGCTAACAAGTAAGAAAAGTCTATAGTCGGACGGAGCCGACCATGGGATACCCTATACCACTATCCCTGGACAATCGCTCTCCACGGAACTTCTTTTCAATGATTGTGAAAATTTAATTATCAAATATCAGAGATGTAATGTATAATACTTATGACCAAAACCAAAAAGTTATCTAGCATGATAAAGACATTTTTGTAGCAGGAAAGGAAAATTTAGTTCACACAAACTAAAATGTAATGAAACCCACTTATGTAGTACTACTACTTTCGTTGTTTAACCGCTACGTTATTAAAATTTTTACCAATTTCACACAAAAGTTTCAGTCCATTTAACCCGATAAGTATTATCTGATCTTCACGATGGTTTGTACGCTTCTTCTTCATCATAAACTCAAACTTTGTTTAAAATTTTGCGGGTTATTATTTTGACCTACAGAGCCGCTACAAAATTGGTTAAAACTTTGTTTTTGGTCCATTTCATTCCCTTAACATTTCACGATTATCAGCAAAAACTAATCATTTCTATTCTGACCCGAACCCAACCTACTTAAAAAATTCGTTACAATCGGTCCATAATTGCGGCCTTAAGCCTGTTTGCAATTATTAATGGACGCTAAATCGCTTTATCTCGTCGAGATATGAATTTTGGCATGCCAAATAAGGGGTCAAGGGCGAATATTTCGTGGTGTTACATAAACTTTTGGAGAGACAATATGTAGCATGGGATAAAAATGTGGTTCTCTACACAGAACCCATTATATAATAGGCAGTAGGCCCGTTATCTAGCAAACACTTTATTGCAATTTACATCAGAGGAAAGGTCAGTAATTTTTTCCCATATGTAGGCTACTTTGCGAAATATATATGTCCGCAAGGAATTAAAATATCGACCAAAAATAAAATTTTTATATTTTTCATACAAAAGTAATGATCCATTTCACCCGCTAAAGAATATCAGATCATCATTCAAAATTGTAGGTATCTTTTTCGACCTATACTCTTACCCGGTGCAAAATTTCGTGACCATTGATGTATAATTGCGACTTCTAGCGAGTTTGTTATTACACTACAAACAAATAACGGAATATATTAGGCTGTAACTCAGTTATCTGATCATGCACACCAACATAATTGGCATCAATTGAAAGGTCAAGCGTTCCACTTTCAAGTATATCTCACTTGTCCGGAATGTCACTTCCAGACATTAAGATATAAGCTGTATATTAAAAATTTTCACAATTTTCACACAAAAGTTTTGGTCCATTTAACCCTCTAAATATTATCCGATCGCCATCTCAAATTGCAAGCTTCTACTTTGTGATATACTCTTACCTTATTTAAAATTACGCGTTGATCGGACTGTTATTGAGACCTACAGAGCCGCTAGAAAATTGGATAAATATTATGTTTTTGGTCCATTTCACCCGCTAAATATTTCACGATCATCACCAATAAGAATAGGGATCTATTCTGATCTGAACCCGACCTCCATACAAAATTTCATGACGATCGGTCCACAATTGCGGCCTGGAGCGTGTTTACAATTTATAATGGACAGACGGACTGTAAAACTTTAAAAAACATGTCAAGTAGCGACTGCCTAGGCCAGATTTTAACATTTTTTACAGAAATTTACTAAACATATCCCATATTTTTCAATAACTTCTTCAACAAGAAACTTTTTATACCAAAGTTTTTCTTTGGCAACCTAACACCACTCCGACGAAAGTGTTTGCGAAACAAACCAAACCTTTTTCCACTGCTATGTGTCTTTGAATTTCGACGAATGCACATAACAAAATGTCGTTGGTAGCTTGTCGCAGCCAACAAAACAAACGGTGCCAGTGTTTCTCAAATCGAACATTGGTGGCGTCGTTTTTATTGGAATAGCTAATACAAATTTGTTTTTTCAAAATAGTCTGGCTTAATCCCACTGTTGTTGTTTCATTATTTTAAAACAACTAATTTATTATTGGAAAAAGTTTGGCATTGTTCGCTAAGGGGTAAGGTAGGGAAGACTAGTTTCGATCCACGCCACTGGATCTCATCAATTCCCTTGTTTCTTGTTTGTATATATTCTCCACCGAAGTTATTTTTCAATAACTCCTTCAACAAGAAACTTTTTATACCCAAACATCAATCGCCAGCTTGAAGTATAAAGGTGAACAAAGAAAAAACTTCAATGAAAAGTTTTTCTTTGGGAACCTAACACCACTCCGACGAAAGTGTTTGCGAAACAAACCAAACCTTTTTCCACTGCTATGTGTCGTTGAATTTCGACGAATGCACATAACAAAATGTCGTTGGTAGCTTGTCGCAGCCAACCATATAAACGGTGCCAATGTTTCCCAAATCGAACATTGGTGGCGTCGTTTTTTATTGAGATAGCTAATACAATTTTGTTTCAATATTTCAATACCGCCAAGTTAATAAATAATGTTTTCTGCACGCTCTTTATATAACAAAGTGTAGCATAAAATTAACAACTTCATTATCACCGTTACACATCGTTCATTCCAAACAGATATTTCACTACAATTAGGCATATCAGCAAAAATGTCTAAAATCGTCTTTTCCATTTCAAAAAAATCAAAAAAAAATTTTGATACTACATCTATGATTTTTGGTACATAGATTAAGAAAAAAATCGTCATTCCAAATCTGTTTTCGTTACCAACTTTGATTGTTGCGCGCAAAAGATATGAACGTTTTAATTATGCTAATTAGAAAAAATTCTAAAAAAATCGCGGCTTAATATAGTAAGCTGTTATATCCAATTGTCGTTAACTGAATTCGCACCCTTTGAGAATATGCAAAAAAAATTCAAAAAGTTTCAATGGATTCGCGAAAAATTAAATTTATTAAATAATTTCACGTATTTACAAACATATTTTTGAAACAATAGCGCTTATACTTACAAAAAAATATATAAAAAAATTATAGCAGCATCCAGACATTGTGAGGAATAAAATGAAACCTAATTCGTGAAGTTTGGAGCTATAGTATTCGTGTTATTTGCAAAAATACAATGAAAATGTGACGAAAAAATAAAAAATATGTTATTCTAATTTTATTTTTTTATGGTTTTATAGGAAATGTTGAAGAAAAAATGATTGAGTTCTTCGTCATCTTCGTCCAAATTTCACGCAATAATGAAGATATTCCGTTGCAACAACTTTTTCACTTATAGTTTTCCTATTGGCGAATATTTTTAGAACATTATATTAAATCACAAGGAATTCCAATTGTGGCATAACATTAAAATAATGTTATATTGAATATTACAACATTTGAAACGCATATAAACCGCGTAATAGTGAAAATGACATGATGCGCATCCGATTTTCCAAAACAGCGAATCAATCCCTCTTTTTTGATATACACTTTGTGAAATTCCATTTGACGACCACGATGTAGCATCAGTTGCATGTTAGGGTGCAAAAAACAGTAAAATGCCCATAATTTCCACGAAGTACATTTGCATTTTATGCGCATCCGATTTCAATGATCACCATTAAAAAATGCATCATCCTATGTCATTTCAATGCGATCCATCAAGAACCGTGGATGTAGCATCGCACTCAGTTTTTAGAAAAAATCTATTATATCTCCGGATTCGCGAACGTTTTTCAATATCTGTTTTCGCACATTTTAAATATGCGTTTCGCACTATTTATCTAAGTAGGAATCACACATCTAAAACGCGTCTAAATACGCGATATTTTCAAAAATATTTTTTGCATATTTTCGAAATTTGAGGGGTATCATATCCGCCGATCTAGTGGATGGATTTAGACGCGCAAAGGCTTGTTAGATTCAGAACGTAAAAAAACTAAATTCACGCGGGTTTCCACTGAAATCGAAAGGCATTTGTAAGTTTTGAATCCAAAAAAGTGGTTTTTTAAAAAAAAATACGTACAAAAATTTCGACTTTAAGCTGAGATTGTTGTGAACTTTTGAAGGCTACATGCCCTAGTTATACATCAAAAAATGCGTAATCGCGAGTACTACAATCTCATAATCAGTTTTTAAACGAGTACAGTTGCGCGTTCCGATTAGAGCAAAAATTCAAAAAACCCAATTTTTCAGTCTTCAAAATGTCAGCATCCGTTTGAGATTGATGCGGTGGTTATATTAAAAAATCATACATTAGAAACTTCATCTCTGAAGTGTATTCTTTAACTTCTTCTTTGAACATTATACTCTACATTGTATTGTACAGCCACTAATTGAAAACTGACTTAAAAAAACTCGTTTCCTTCAACGATTTTTTTCTATTTTTTGACATTAATATGACCACAGCTTCCGCTCAAATTATAATTTTAAGAAATCCATCGGTGAATCGTGCTAAAACAGTTTATTTTACCTAAATGCGTTCAAAAGTTATGGTATATTACAACAATTCGCGAGATACAATACCCCATACCTCAGTTTCAACAGAAGTAAATTTTCTACAAAAAGGCCGATATACTCGTAATACAAGTACAAACATAAGGAGCTTTAAAGTGTCTGAAAGATAGACTTATCAAAATTTAATTAGCACCTCTTTTGTATTCCACAAAATTGGTTATAGGCGAATCTTTTGTTGCATAACACTTCCTAATATGCTTTGTGTAATTGTTAATTCTCTTTAAGAGGTTTTCTATAACACCATTGTAAATATTGTATGAATTCCAAATGTCTTTGTGGAACATTTTCAATGGATTTATTTTCATTTGTGACAATGAAGGAATTTTAACTTTTCTCCATTGCGATGTGTTCAATTTAATTCAATTTAAGTATAAGGATTTATGTATGTACATATGTAGGCATGTATGTACATACATATATCATAGAAATGTATACAGTTAGGCAACAAATGTATGTATTGCAAAAACCAAATTTTTTTTAATGACTTTTGCGGCTAATAATAGACTAACAGTACTGAATGTAATAAAGTTCAGGGACAAAAAATGCGGTCATGGAGGGTCTTCAGATAGGTAAAAAAAACGCATGGGACCATATTAACAAAACAAAAACAAAATACATGTACAGTTCGACAACAAATGTATTGCAAAGGCCAAAATTGTAAAAAAAATCATATTAATTGTTCGCTTATGGCAACAAATTATGCAAAAACTATACGGTTTTTTGTTCACAACTCTTGCTGTTGGTCCGCAAAACAATATACCGTCGAAATAGACAAAGTTTATTTGCAATTTATAACAAATACGGACTAAAATATTACCTACTGCTTACAGGTAACAATAAATGTATTGCATAATGTATTTTTGATAATTTTTGTAGTCATTATGCATTTTTATGACTTTTGCGGCTAATAATGGACTAACAGTATTGAATGTGATAAATTTTACATAGTGATAATAAAAGCCGTCGTTCAGGGTCTTTAAACAGGTAAAAAACATGTGAGACCATATTGACAATAATCAATGTTAATGTTAATCTTATTTGTGTAAGTTGCTGATTTAATATAATAAAACTAAACTGATAAATACCTCAGGCCAAATTCGAATTACAAATAGAATAATTCGAACTACAAATGGAATAATTCGAATTACAAATGGAATAATTCGAATTACAAATGAAATAATTCGAATTATAAATGAAATATTTCGAATTACAAATGGAATTCTCGAATTACAAATAAAATGTTACGAATTACAAATGGAATTCTCGAATTACAACTAAAATGATTCGAATTACATCTGAAAAAGGTGTAGCTAGCTGTTTGCAAAATATGTTCCAAGTAGTTATTTTATTTTTTGTGTAAAACTTTGTTCAGACTATTCATTTATAAGATAATTAAGTGCATTATCTCGATTTATTTGACATACATATATTGTATGAAAATGACAATTTAAATCGACTGGATTTGCTAAATCAATCACGGTCTAAACGGGGTATAATAATATTTTTATGTGGGAAGTCAAATTTCAATCACCAACTTAAAACGCGTTTTTCTCTACACTGGATTTTTTGAGATGTGCCACTCTTTGAGTAAATGACCGACATGTTAATTGGAAAACATCAAGTGGATATTGGGAAACTATCAAAATGAAGTAAATAAATTATTGTCAGAATTAATCTTAATACTTATGGTCAATGTTTTTATAACCTCCACTACAATATGAAGGGTATAATTGAATTTGCCACTCCATTTGCAACCGTTTATTCTTGATCAGTGTAAAATTCTAAGTCGATATAACCATGTCCGTCTATCCACCTGTCCGTCTTTTGTAATCACTCTAGCATCCGCAATATTTGAGCCAGAGCGCTGTATTTTTGCACTCGAGTGTCTTTTCTCCATAGGCTGGTCAAGTTCGAAGATGGGCTATATCGGCCCACGTTATATAAGTCCATACCAAAAAATGGACCTATGTTGACAATTTTTACACGATCCACCATAATATGGAGGGTGCAATTAAATTTGTCATTACATTTGTAACACATTGAAAAATTTGTCAGAGACCCAATAAAGTATATGGGCAATATTATTGAAAATTTAACATCGTTGAAGCCAAGGTTTACCCGTTTATAACTCGCGAATAGTGGTTGTATATTATACAATTTACATGATTTTAGATAAAATGAAATGTTTTTAGACTTGGCAAAAAATATTGGCCTTCAAAGTTGATTTGCGTGGAAGCTGTGGCTATATTTATGTTAAAAAATGGGTAAAAATGGGTTGAAGCCAACGTGTCTTTTTTTGTTTTCTCTCGATTTGTGATTAAACCACACTTTTCACGATTTTTCCGTTAAAGTAAAAGTAGAAGGCAACTAAATAAGGATCATCTTACTAGTGTATAATTTCTCAAAATTTGATCTGCGTCTACCATTAAATGATGCTGACATTTTGAAGCCAGATTTTAAGTGTTTTTTGAAATTTTCTTATAATTTCGTTCCGCAAACAGGTATTTCAAAAAATCATATATAGGAATGAAGAACTCGCGATTCTGATTTATTTGATATATGTGTCGTGAATGTAGCCTACACAGCTTCAGAGAAATCTGTATCCAAATGCGAAAATTTTGTGCGAACAAATTTCTAAAAATCATATATTTCGGGTCTAATTTGTACAATTGGCATTCGATTTACTCGTGCATGATTGCAAATTTTGGATTTTTACGTTGCGGATCTAATAAATCATTACTCGTTAAAATCCATCTACTAAAACGCGAGATAGGAGAAATTCCAAGGTAGGAAAATCACCTAATATTGTTTTTGAAAATATGGCGCATTTTATCACATATTCTGTCGGCCGCTTGCACTGCTATGTAAAAAGTAGTGCAACATCTTCCTTTTTGCGGAAAGAGAGATTTAAAAACTTCACTGATAAGGGTACTACATTCATTTTATCCCAAAAATAGTGTGTGATGCTACATCCACGGTTCTTGACTGATTGCCTTGAAATAGGTATATATCGATGCAGATTTTCATGGTGACACTAAAACCGGATGCGGAACGAAATTGAATGAACTTTGGGCAAATTAGCGGCGTTTTATAGATTTTTTAATGCTAAGATGCAGCCGATGCTACATCTTAGCGTCCAAATTATATTTCGAAAAATACATAGAAATTAAAAGATATGGTATTGCTGTACATGAAAATCACATGCGGACAAAACGATTTTGATAATTACGCGATTTAAACATATTTTAGTAATGCATATAAGTTAAAGCGGTTTATTTGAATTCTATTTCCGTTTAAGAAGTCTAATGATTTATTTCAACAACCCGATAACTTTCCTCAATGGGAAACCTTCTATGTTAATGTAGATAAAGCAAAATCCGCCCATTTCCTTGGGAGTTTCAAGAAAAATAAAAGAAGTACTCCTATAGAATTTTTCTAATATTTTCGACTCTAGAATGCATGTGAAAACCATTATTCCAAACCAAAATTAGTTTTTTGTAACACAAATATGTGCTTATTTTGGCTATAATATCCTAACTATTATCCCGATGATTATAAGTTTGGTCTCATTTGATTCCCCGTGAAGTCTTTATTTAAAACTGTTACTTTTTTTGTAATTTTTGATGGGTAAATGGACCTATATTTTCAAAAAATTCGGATTACATTTAAAATTTTGTCCATTTTTTTGTAAATTCCGCGAATGCTGAGAAACATTTTACAAATATTATGCAATCTACTTAATGACGTCACTTCGTGATAACTTTTTAGTGACAATTGTGCTCAATAAAATAATTAGCGTTTTTATAATATTTTTTTCTTAAAAGCAGAAGTAAAACCGCGATAACATTTGTCCGCAACAACCAAAAATTTGCTCGCGAGCGGATTTGTACTGGGGAATTTTTTCTTAACCTATGTACCAAAAATCGTTAATGTAGCGCGAAAAGAAAAAAATCAATTTTTTGGAAATGGAATATGAAATAATTGGCAGTTTTGCCCATATATTCTTAATTAGCATAAAAAAATTGGTCCATGTTTTGGAAAATTCATAGGCTTTTGGTGGCCAAAGAATGTGTACTGATTTCTGGAACCTTGTTCTAATAATAATTAGATCGATTTGTAATGAATATTTTTGCTGGGAAAGTTTGTATGTATGTAATAATACGGAATTCATTGTTTTTATTTCAATATGTTTATAAAATTCGTTTTAATTTTAGTGACTTATTTTCATTGCGTTATGCGACCACTACATACATTTTTTGTTAAACCGCGCACAACTATGAGAGAAAAGCAATTTACACATTCTGTCAGGATTCGATAGACAGCTAAGGATTACTATGGGAATTTACTCGTAGACATGTTACACTAGAAAAACTGCATAATGTAAATGTAAAAACCTGCATGCCGCATAATCAACACTACGTGGGTGTAGCTTCATGACATCAATATTCACTTACCAAACATGTGTACATATTAACAAAATTGTATTTGTTTTTGATGCAAAACCATGATTATGTTAGTTTTTTTACAGTCTACATTACAAAATGGAAACCAAGAGATTAAACACGTTCTAGTATACAGATGTAAGCAGTATTAAATGTTTGTTATAAAAATACTTACATATTTAAATGTAACTAGATAGTTTTCTCTATTGATGTTATCGGACTATAAACCCTTATCCTTCAAAATACCGAAATTCGGGAGGTACGGTAGCGTTGGGGCCATAACAAAACGTCGATCTATACCTATATCTATTTCTGGCGGAAATTTTTTAGACTCAAAGACGACTAAATACAAAATTTCCGATATTTCGGTAAAACTTTCAAAATACTGAAAACCAAGAGGTACGCTTCTATGGGGGATATAAGAATCCGCGGACTAATTCTGATAATTCTCTTCTGGAATATTTTATAACCACATGGAAAACTAAAAAACAAATTTCAGTCCTTGGGTGGGATACTGACGTCACAACCTTCAGAATTACGAAAATCGGAAAGTACCGTTCTATGGGGGCTCTATCGAAACGTGGAACTATTCCGACGAATTTCTGATTGAAAGGCTTTTACCTCTAACAAAGACTAAATTCAGCCATATCGGTGGGTTGATGTGGCCACAACCTATAGGTCCACGCCTTCATATAGCCCACATAAAACTTTACCTCCCGATTTTCGGTATTTTGAAGGTTGTGGCCTCAATATTCCTCAGATATGGCTGAAATTTGGTATTAGGTCTTTGCTGGGGGTACAAAACTTCCCCCTAGAAACTTGTCGGTACACGCCTACGCCTTAGTATAGCCCCCATAGAACGGTACCTCCCTATTCCGGTATTTTGAATGTTGTGGCCTCAATATTCCACCGAAATGGCTGAGATTTGGTCTTCATTTGGGGTATTAAACGTTCCATATGAAATTTGTTGGTATAGTATAGCCCATGCCTTAGTATAGCCTCTAAAAAACGATACCTCCCTATTTCCGGTATTTTGAAGGTTGTGGCCTCAATATTTCACCGATATGGTTGCAATTTGGTATTTGTTCCCGATTTTCGGTGGCCACAGCAACCCACTGAAATGGTAAAAGTCCTTCCGACTGAAATTCGTCGGTATAGGTCCGCGTTTCGATATAACCCACATAGAACGGTACCTCCCGATTTTCATAAATCTGAAAGTTATGACGTCAATATACCATCGAAAGACTGATATTGTTATTTAGTCTTCCGTGAGGTTATCAAATATTCAAGAAGAGAGTTGTAGTCGAACTTCTCTATAACGAATGCTTCTTTATAACGAAGTTGTTTTTAAAGCAGTAGTGGAAATTTCACACCAATTAATATCTCTATAACGAATTTTCTCTATAACATAGTAATTCGTAGGTCCCCAAGTGCTACGTTATAGAGAAGTTCGACTGTATCAGTATAGGTCCGTGGGTTCCTATATCCCTCATATAAGCGTACCTCTTGATTTTCAGTATTTTAAAGGTTTAACTGAAATATTGGAAATTTGGTGTTTAGTCTTCTTTGAGTCTAAAAACTTGTCCGCCAGAAATTTGTACGTATAGATCGACGTTTTGATATTTGAGTTTCGGTATTTTGAAGGTTAGCCACATTGTTTTACCGATCTTGCTGAAATTTGGTATTTAGTCTTCTTCATAAAAGAAAGGAGACTAATTGTTCCATTTTACTTCAATACAACTCGTGGTGAGGGTAGAACAAGTTCGGCCTGGCCGAACTTATTGCCGTTATTAAATAAAAACAATCATTCCTTTTTCTCCTTTGTATTTCTGTGAAGTATTTGTTCAAAATGTCAATAAAATGGTGATGACAAATTAGCGATAATGTCCATAGCTATCGATACTTGAAATGAATATTGAAAATGTCTAAAGTTGGGAATATCGATAGTATGCCAGCTCTTACAATAGACCATATGATAATCATTAATAAATATACATTGTTGGTTGGCCAAATAATTATAAAAGCTAATATATATGGTGGACGGCATAACAATTGGAATGGAGTTGTACTTCTGGCCTCTTGTCCAGAAGAATCCATTTGTGTTTTTTTTTTTTTTTTTTGAGAAACTAAGTAACGAAGCACCATGCTAATGATGATCGCACAATATTCAGGGAAAATTTGAATAGGAACAAGTAAAAAAGTTAAGTTCGGCCGGGCCGAACTTTTCATACCCTCCACCATAAAATATTCTGAACTAAAATGTAATATGTAGTTTTCATTCCCGTCCCCTACGTTAAGTGGGTACGTTAAAATGTCAGATAATGTACATAAAATGCTTCATTCGGGAGGCCCTTTTTATGGTGCCTATATCTAACTATGTATGTTGACATTTTTGGTGGGCTAGAAATTGGGAGGTACCGTTATATAGGGGTTATAATAAAACATGGACATATGTTGACAGTTATTGATGGGAGCCTTTAATGTCAAATAACTCCTAATTCGGTTAAAAATTGCAGCTAGAATCCTCAAAATACCGAAAATCGGTATATAACGTGGGAACTTCAAATGTCATTATGTATGTGGGCTATACGAAAATATGAACTTAAATTAACAATGTTTGTTGCAGAATTTTTGTTGGCTTTCAAATTTCAAATTACAGAAAGTTCGTCCAAAAAATAAACCTAAGGTACGGAAAATCGGGAGGTTTGTTTTGGGGCTATACCAAAACATGGACCTACGTTGGTTAAACATTTTAAGTAAAATCCTCAAAGTACCGAAAATCGGGAAGTATCGTTATATTGGGGTTATGTTGAAAATTGCTGATGCAGATGTGTGGTGACCACTACTACCTTCAAATGTCAAATTACCTATGTTGACAATTTTTGATGGAGAGGTGTTGTGACCACTAAGAACATCAAATGTCAAATTACTGCTAGTTCGGTTTAATATTGTAGCTAAAATCATCAAATTACTGAAAATCAAGAGGTACCGTTATATGGGGGCTTTATCAATACATCGACCTTTCTTGACAATTTTTGGTGGAGAGATGTGGTGACCACTAGGAATTTCAAATGTCAAATGTTCAAATTGCAGATAATTTGGTTAAAACTTGTAGGTAAATTCTCAAAATAACGAAAATCGGGAGGTACCTATATATGGGGCTAAACCAAAACATGGACCTATGTTCATAATTTTTTCGAATATAAGTTTTTTTGGTCACTAAGAACCCTAAATATCAAATTATAACTACATCGGTCTGAAAATGTAGCTAAAAACGTCAAAATTCCGTAAATCGGGGGGTACCGTTATATGGGGGCTATACCAAAACGTGGACCTATGTGCACAAGTTTCGTTATATAAGTTTATTGACACTTACGAACCTTAAATGTCAAATTATAGCTACATCGGTCTGAAAATGTAGCTAAAAACGTCAAAATACCGTAAATCGGGGGGTACGGTAATATGGGGGCAATACCAAAACGTGTACCTATGTTCACAAGTTTCGTTATATAAGTTTATTGACACTTAAGAACCCTAAATGTCAAATTAGAGCTAAATCGGTCTGAAAATGTAGCTAAAAACGTCAAAATACCGTAAATCGGGGGTACCGTTATATCTGGGCTATACCAAAACGTGGACCGATATAGCCCATCATCGAACTTGACCTGCCTGCAAACAAAAGAAGCCTTTTCCCAAATTTTCAGCGTCCTATCTCTATTTTTGTGGATGCTAGAGTGATTACCACAGACGGACGGACGGACGTGCACAGATCGACTCAGAATTTTACCCTGATCAAGAATATATATACTTTATAGGGTCGCAAATGAGTATTTCAATGCGTTACAAACGGAAAAACAAACTTAGTATACCCTCCATGCTATGGTGGAGGGTATAATAAACAAGTAAAAAAGCGTTAAGTTCGGCCGGGCCGAACTTTTCATACCCTCCACCATAAAATATTCTGAACTAAAATGGAATAATTAGTTTTCATTCCTGTCCCCAACTTTAAGTGGGTACGTTAAAATGTCAGATGTTGACAATTTTTGATGGGCTAGAAATTGGGAGGTACCGTTATATAGGGGTTACAATAATACATGGACCTATGTTGACAGTTTTTGATGGGAGCCTTTAAATGTCAAATAACTCCTAATTCGGTTAAAAATTGTAGCTAGAATCTTCAAAATACCGAAAATCGTTACATAACGTGGGAACTTAAAATGTCCTTAAAAGCTAGTTCGGAGGTATGTGGACTATACGAAAATATTGACTTAAATGAACAATTTTTGCTGCAGAATTTTTGTTGGCTTTTAAATTTAAAATTACAGAATGTTCGTCCAAAAAATAAAGCTAAGGTACGGAAAATCGGGAGGTTATACCAAAACATGGACCTAGGTTGGTTAAACATTTTGAGTAAAATCCTCAAAGTACCGAAAATCGGGAAGTATCGTTATATGGGGCTATGTTGAAAGTTGTTGATGCAGATGTGTGGTGACCCCTACAACCTTCAAATGTCAAATTACAGTTCGGTTAAAAATTTTAGCTAAAATTGCAAAATTACTTCAAATTGGGAGGCACCGTTATATGAGAGCTATATCCGAACATGGACCTATGTTGACAATTTTTGATGGAGAGGTGTTGTGAGCACTAAAAACTTCAAATGTCAAATTTATTTTATTTATTTATTTATTTATTTATTGATTCCTGCACAACAAGATTGAGATTTTATAAATTATAGTGCAGGGGTACAAGTAAAGAAAACATATCCATCTTAAGAATATTACAATATTATGAATGGTGTAAAATTGCATGATAAAAATAACAAACAGGTTTAGGAAGAGTTTACATTTAATTAAAACATATTTATATAATAATTTTGAAAAAGAGAAAAAAGTAAGAAAGAAAAAAAAAGTAAAAAAAGTAAGGATATCCATATGGTTACATTTGTATGACCGTTATTGAATTTTGGATGTAGTTATGAAGTTTATTCTTAAATGTTTGTGCATTGCTGATGCTTTGTAACTCATTTGGAAGAGAATTCCAGAGACTTATTGTGTTAATAAAAAATTGACAATCTGATACAGGGCTCCGTCTTGCCAATGGAACAACTTTTTTTCCTCTTTCAGATCTTCCAAATTTTAACTTTTCAAAAAGATATTTTGGCTTTCATTTTGAGGAGAGAGTTTAAGCTCATGCCGTAAAGGGAATTAGCATATTGTGAGATATGTTGAGTTCTGGACAAGCCATAAACATAACGAGCGATACTATTAAAAGCTACGTTCAATTTGCGTTTGCTAACCGAATCACATTTTGCAAAAAGTTCGCATGCATAGATTAATCCAGGTACCAGATAAGTTTTTGCTAGGAGGAACCTGATATTGAGTGGAGTAAATGGATGAAGAAGCCACAAAGAACGTAATTTTCCATAGGTTTTCCCGACGACTTGGTTAATGTGGTTTGTCCAGCTTAGAGAAGAGTTAAAAACAATTCCTAAATTTTTAGCACTTTCCACAACTGCTATGTTTTCTTGATTTAACACTAATTCAATATTTTGTATCCTGACATTTTTCCTTTTATGGATAGCTAAACACATCGATTTTTTCGGGTTTAGGACAAGACCGTTGGCACATGCCCACTTGTAAATTCTGTTCAGATCATAGTTTATTTTTTGAATGCACTGGCTAACGTCGTCAAGAGTACTGCTCAAATATATCTGCACGTCATCGGCGTACATGTGCATACGGCAGTGTGTGAGTTGGAGAGGTAGGTCATTGGCATACATTGAGAACAAAAGGGGTCCAATAATAGATCCTTGTGGGACTCCCTTTGTAACTGCCAGAGATTTGGATTTAGTGTTTCCGGAATACACAGATTGCGTTCGATTGAGCAGATAGGAACGAATTAGATTAGTTGAGGTATCGGTGAAATTAAAGAAGTGTTTTAGTTTATAGCAAAGCGTTCGGTGATCAACTGTGTCGAATGCTTTTGAGTGGTCAAGTAGGACGAGAAAGCATGCCTTGTTTTCATCAATCTCACTCCTTATCGATTCAGAGACGTCCAGAAGGGCAGTTAAACAGCTGTGATCAGCACGGAATCCAGATTGGATATCTGTGAGTAAAGATTCACGTTGTAAGTATTCTATAAGCTGCTTATGAATTATTTTTTCGAAGACTTTTGATAGATATGGTAAAATTGCGATAGGGCGAAATTCCATATTAGGTTTTGGCACTGGTATAATTTTGGCGTGTTTCCAAATGGAAGGAAACGTACTAGTAGTCAATATGGTATTGAAAAGGAAGGTGAAATGAGGCAGTAAACATGGAAGCAGTATTCGAATGAACTTAGGATCCATATCATCAGGACCTATAGCGTTAGATTTGACGCTAGAGAAACAATTCAAGACTTCCTCATTTGTGACACAGCGAAATTCGAAAAAACCCTCGCTACTTGTACCATTATCATTAAATGCATAGAAGGATGGGTCGGTCTGAATCCTTGGTAAATTAATGAAAGTTTTATTCAGTTCTTCAACGTCACCTATACACGATCCGGGGGTTTTTGGTTTTCTAATCCCGATCTCGCGAATAACACTCCATTTTGACTTTGAGTCGATGGCAGAGCTAAACCGAAATAAGTAGTGTTCGGTTTTAGCGGTCTTGATACTTCTGTTAACCAATCTGCGTGCAAGGCGGTACTCTTCATGAAGCTCTGGAGTTTTGTATCTTTTCCATCTGGAGTATGCTCTATCCCTATCTGCTATTTGACGTTTGATATCCGAAGTAAACCAAGGTTTGCAATTAGGCGATCTTCGCTTATTTTTGATTGGAACAGTATCGTTGTATAATGAGTGAATATTATGTTGGAGAAAGTGGAGTTGCTGATCAACAGAAATAAGGGAAAACATATCATTCCAGTTGATCTGTAGAAATTTGTCTTCCAAATCACTGTATCTTAATTTCCTATAGTCACGGAACGAGTATATCTGATCTATTGGTTGAATATTAAAATTGTATGAAAGGAAAATAAGGTCATGCTTTGAGAAACACGGTGCTGAAACTTGATCATATAGTAAGATGTTCGCGGTGTTATTGACAAAAAAAAAGATCTAGTAGAGTATTAACTGTGAATGAATAGTGGGTGGCAATTGTATTGTTAACACTGTATAATCCCAATGCTAGCATGTTATTCGTTAATGTAGAATCGACAAGAATATTGGAGTTAAAATCCCCTGTAAGTATGACATCAGAATAACCCAGTGTAATAATTTCAAGGACTTCTTGTAAGCGGTTCAGATCGATGGTATTGTTTGGTCGATAGATACACCCAATTAGCATTTTATTGCTGTGACTTTTAAGTTCTATGAAAACATATTCAACTCCATCGCCAATTTGTGATCTAGAGTGAAATTTTGCATTTAGTGTGTTTTTAGCAATAATAGCAACGCCGCCACCACGACGCTCTCTATCTGATCTAAAGACCGTGTAGCCCTGAAGATTGGTAAGTGCATCAGGAATAGATGGGTTGAGCCACGTTTCAGAGATACATATTATGTCTATCCCTGAATTTTCAAAAATATATACAAATTCATCAGCTTTATTTACCACACTTTGAGAGTTTATGTGGCAAATATTAATACCTTTTTGTTGTTTGGATAAAATTTTGACTAGATTTTTAGTGACATCCCTGGAATCTCTGCCTACATTACCGGATAGAGTCATATTTGATTGGAAAAAGATAAAAAGCTACGGCATCAGCAAAATGCATGACTAAACATAATAATATCCAAAATATTTTTATAAATTCATAATGGGTCATACAATGTAATGAAATGGTCGATTTAATAGTTACAAAATGACAAATTAATTCAAAAATGATATTGAAGAGAAATGTATATGTGTATAAAACTATATAATGATTCCATGTTGGAGTTATGATTTTATTGTGGCTGTGGTTCCATACGAGATACATTATCAGAAGAACGAAATTCATCAAGGATTTGTTGATGGTTGACACATATGGGCTCATCGCTGTTGTGACTTTTAATATAAACAAGTCCTCGAAAGGTGTAGGCAGATTTTATAGAACCCTTCTTCTTCAAGTGTATGGCTTCTTGTAGAAAGTAAAAATTTGTATTTGAGAGGTTCTCATTTATGTAGAATAAGGAATTCGAATTAAAGCCGATGGAATTCAAAGTAAGTTTATAATTATTAGCCTTTTTATAAGCCGCAAGTGACTTGAGCAATGAGTTTTTATCATAAGGCGACATGAATTTGACGATGATGACACCATCGGGTGAATTAACATTTTTAGTGTTATTACGATACTGTAGGCGATGAATTGATTTAATTCGTGGGGCGGCTATATTGTAGGAATAGCAAATGTTACTGAAAACATCCATAAGCTTCTCATGTTTGTGATATGGGACCCCATTTATTCGGATTTCGCAGGCTACAAATGCATTTTCTTGTCTAAGGAGTTGAGTGCGAATATCTGCAATATCTTTATCGATGTTTGTACTTTTGCATGCGCCTTCTTCTAATTTAGTCACTCTTTCGTGTATATCAATTAGTTCGTTTCTCATATCAGACAATTTGTTATCAAATTCCTGTATAATTCTAGTTTCCGTATCCGACAGCATTGATTTGAACTCATCCATTAGGCGTTTACTTAGCTTGCTGAAGCGTTCATCGAGTATCTGGACCATACGTAGAGGCGAATCAGACATCCGTGGAGTTTTTGATAAATTTCCATAGGAACGCTGATAGTTACTTTCTCTATCGCGTTTCGGCGCTCTAGAGTCTTTTATAAGCAATTCGTTATCTACGGAGATATTCATCTGTGTAACATCGCCTTGCTCAGCCATTATGAATGTGGGGAAACCCAGGTGTAAAGGTACTCACAAGTTAGCCAGTAAGAAAGACAGGAAGTAGAGTATATTTTTAGGCGCTCGTAAATGTCGTTTGCAGTTTTTTAACTGTTATTAAAAATCTATGCCTAAGCTCACAAAATATGTTAATGTAGACAGATCCGTATATTGATGTGTAAAAAGTTTGACACTTAACAATTATGTTTATGCGGAGAGAAAGAATTTTGACGTAAATCACTCTCACGAAGATAATTCTCTTTATCTTAGCTCACTCCAGTTTGCTTGTTTTTATTGTTTTGTGTTTTTTTTTGGTTTTTGCAATGTTTTATTTACGAAATGAAATAAAAAGTTTTCAAATAAATACACGTAAAGGTATTCCACGGCGTTATTATTTATGAAATTGATTACAGGGTGTAGTTAAAATTGTGTTTATAGTTTATTTTTCTTTGTAATATCGGCTTTTATTTAAAATTAGAGTAATCAGTGGGAGCTTCAACAAACACGTTCACTCACGACAAGAACAAACAAATATTACTGCTAGTTCGGTTTAATATTGTAGCGAAAATCATCAAATTACTGAAAATCGGGAGGTACCGTTATATGGGGGCTTTATCAATTCATCGACCTTTCTTGACAATTTTTGGTGGAGAGGTGTGGTGAAAATGTCAAATGTTCAAATTACAGATAATTCGGTTAAAACTTTTAGGTAAAATTCTCAAAATATCGAAAATCGGGAGGTACCGTTATATGGGGCTATACCAAAACATGGACCTATGTTCATAATTTTTTTGAATATAAGTTTTTTGGTCACAAAGAACCCAAAATATCAAATTATAGCTAATTAGGTCTAGAAATGTGACTTAAAACGTCAAAATACCTGATGTCAGGCGGCAACGTTATATGTGGGCTATTCCAAAACATGGACCTATGTCCACTAGTAATATAAGTTTCTTGACATTTAATAACCCTAAATGTCAATTTATAGCTAAATCGGTCTGAAAATGTAGCTAAAAACGTCAAAATGCCGTAAATCGGGGGTACCGTTATATGGGGGCTATACCAAAACGTGGACCTATGTCCACAAGTTTTCTTATATATGTTTACTAACATTTAAGAACCCGAAATGTCAAATTATAGCCACATCGGTCTGAAAATATAGCTAAAAACGTCAAAATACCGTAAATCGGGGGGTACCGTTATATGGGGCTATACCAAAATATGTACCTATGTTCATAATTTTTTCGAATGTAAGTTTTTTGGTCACTAAGAACCCTAAATATCAAATTATAGCTAAATCGGTCTGAAAATGTATCTAAAAACGTCAAAATACCTGAAATCGGTCGGTTACGTTATATGGGGGCTATTCCAAAACATGGACCTATGTCCACTAGTTTTTTTATATAAGTTTATTGGCACTTAAGAACCCTAACTGTGAAATTATAGCATAATCGGTCTGAAAATGTAGCTAAAAACGTCAAAATACCGTAAATCGGGGGTTACCGTTATATGGGGGCTATACCAAAACGTGGACCTATGTCCACAACTTTTGTTATATAAGTTTATTGACACTTAAAAACCCTAAATGTCAAATTATAGCTAAATCGGTCTGAAAATCTAGCTAAAAACGTCAAAATACCGTAAATCGGGGGTTACCGTTATATGGGGGCTATACCAAAACATGGACCTATGTCCACAACTTTTGTTATACAAGTTTATTGACACTTTAGAACTCTAAATGTCAAATTATAGCTAAATCGGTCTGAAAATGTAGCTAAAAACGTCAAAATACCGTAAATCGGGGGGTACCGTTATATGGGGGCTATACCAAAACGTGGACCTATGTCCACAAGTTTTGTTATATAAGTTTATTGACACTTAATATCGGTCCACGTTTTGGTATAGCCCCCATATAACGCTAACCCCCGATTTACGGTATTTTGACGTTTTTAGCTAGATTTTCAGACCGATTTAGCTATAATTTGACATTTAGGGTTCTTAAGTGCCAATAAACTTATATAACAAAACTTGTGGACATAGGTCCACGTTTTGGTATAGCCCCCATATAACGGTAACCCCCGATTTACGGTATTTTGACGTTTTTAGCTACATTTTCAGACCGATTATGCTATAATTTCACAGTTAGGGTTCTTAAGTGCCAATAAACTTATATAAAAAAACTAGTGGACATAGGTCCATGTTTTGGAATAGCCCCATATAACGGTACCTCCCGATTTTCGATATTTTGAGAATTTTACCTAAAAGTTTTAACCGAATTATCTGTAATTTGAACATTTGACATTATCACCACACCTCTCCACCAAAAATTGTCAAGAAAGGTCGATGAATTGATAAAGCCCCCATATAACGGTACCTCCCGATTTTCAGTAATTTGATGATTTTCGCTACAATATTAAACCGAACTAGCAGTAATTTGACATTTGAAGTTTTTAGTGCTCACAACACCTCTCCATCAAAAATTGTCAACATAGGTCCATGTTCGGATATAGCTCCCATATAACGGTGCCTCCCAATTTGAAGTAATTTTGCAATTTTAGCTAAAATTTTTAACCGAACTGTAATTTGACATTTGAAGGTTGTAGGGGTCACCACACATCTGCATCAACAACTTTCAACATAGCCCCATATAACGATACTTCCCGATTTTCGGTACTTTGAGGATTTTACTCAAAATGTTTAACCAACCTAGGTCCATGTTTTGGTATAGCCCCACAACAAACCTCCCGATTTTCCGTACCTTAGCTTTATTTTTTGGACGAACATTCTGTAATTTTAAATTTAAAAGCCAACAAAAATTCTGCAGCAAAAATTGTTCATTTAAGTCAATATTTTCGTATAGCCCACATACCTCCGAACTAGCTTTTAAGGACATTTTAAGTTCCCACGTTATGTAACGATTTTCGGTATTTTGAAGATTCTAGCTACAATTTTTAACCGAATTAGGAGTTATTTGACATCAAAGGCTCCCATCAAAAACTGTCAACATCTGACATTTTAACGTACCCACTTAAAGTTGGGGACAGGAATGAAAACTAATTATTCCATTTTAGTTCAGAATATTTTATGGTGGAGGGTATGAAAAGTTCGGCCCGGCCGAACTTAACGCTTTTTTACTTGCTTTTTTTTTTTTTTTGCTTTGAGCATATTTAACGTCTCCGCAGTCTATTATTCAAAAATCAAAAAATGTACAATTTCCAAGTTTTGACATATCTAATAGGGTGCCACCGTGGTGCAAAAAAGTGCACTTGTTGTTTTAGCGTATTTCGAAAATAGTACATTGTGGATATATATTGTGGTATCAGAAATATATTTTAAACGTTAAAAACCACTAATGAGTAGAAATTCAAATAATTTGCATGAAAACAAATTTATGACTCATACGTACATATGTATAAGAAATTCAATTGGACAATTAATATGCTAGGGCTCCACGTAATTTGCAATAATGCTGGGAATTTCTCTTTCATGATAGAGACATATTGTAGGATGGGATGACAATGTTGTATTCTACACAAAACCTATTATATATTAGTCAGTAGGTCCGTTAGTTACACAGGAGACACATTATTGCAATTTGCATCAGTTGAAAGGTCAGTAGTTCTTTTTCCATGTGTAGGCTACTTTGCTGGTATATGCCCTCCAGGAAGTAAAATATGTACCAAATTTTAAATTTTTATATTTTTCATACAGAAGTAATGGTCCATTTAACCCACTAGATAATATGAGATCATCATCCAGAATTGTAGACATGTTCTTCGCCCTAAACTCGTACATCGTGCAAAATCTCGTGACTATTGATCTATAATTGCAACCTCTATCGTGCTTCTGATTACACTACAAACAAATAACTGGCTGTAACTCTGTTATCTCAGCACGTAAATCAACATAATTGGCATCAATGGAAAGGTAAAGATTATGCCTTCCAAATTTTATTAAAGTGGGCGGAATGTATCTTCCAGGAATACATACATATGTAAGCTGTATATTAAAAATTTTCAAAAGTTCACCGGAGATGACTTTTTCTATACAAAATTTCACCGGAGATGAGTTTTCCTATACAAAAGTTCACCGGAGATGACTTTTCCTATAAAAAGTTCACCGGAAATGACTTTTCCTATACAAAAGTTAACCGGATATGACTTTTCCTATACACAAAACGACCACGAAAACGCAACAAAATCGATTAGTTGTCAATGAGAGCCGTACCTATAATTTTCTTAAAATAAAGGACGAAAAGGACATTGAAGGAAGCGAGTTAGAAGGTCGAAGTGCTCTAAGAAAATAATCTTCATTCGATTTGACTGCAGACATGTTATCTCAAAAATAAGGTAAAACAACAGTGAACAAAGATGTAACGCTAATTCCTGATGCCTTACAGGGTCTATAGAAAAAACTTCATCACGCTAGAACGCGGAAGTTAGACTCACGGCGGATCTGTCCTTCGGGGTTCTTAATATACTCACCAAGGTATTTCTTCCCCAAGAGGAATTTTCCGTGCCCCAGACTTTCACCTCTATTTTGTTGCACAGTGCTATAAGTATAATTGTAAATAAATAAATTTGCTTTGATATACAACGTTGATTTTAATCCACCAGACTAATATTTACGATGACTAAACGATAAAATAATTCTTTATTTGCTCATTAGTTGGCATTAGCAGCATAATGCGCTAACATTTGCAATACTAAACAAAAAATTTGTAATTTGCAGTATGTTTTTTGAGATTAATCCAATTTACAACAACTTCTTTTGACGTTTCAAATTCCATCTTTACAAGCTTAACAACGTCACCAACATTGCCTTGGTTGGCTTTAAAGCAAGTAGGGACTTCCTCGACACAAAATGTACACCATGTATTGGGTGACAGTTGAGAAGGCAATGCTTTGTGTCACAACTCCATTAATAACTCTGTCATAAATCCCTTACCCAAACGTTTGATTTATACATACAATATTATTTATGTAAAATTAAGACCCTCAATCAAAATGTGTCTTCGAACTGATTGGCCAACAGAAGATGTTTTGTGTATATATATGTTTGCTTATAATACACATACAAATGTATATTTGTACATAATTTGTCTAATTAGTATAACAAGATTCTGGGTTGTAATACAATTTGCCTAATTACCAAATTTCTTAAATGCTGCCTGAAATAACTAAGACAAAGGGAATATTTACTTGTGAGATTGTTACATACATATATTTTGTTAAATTATTATGTAGATATACTAATGCACATACTTACAAATATCACTTGCCTCATTTTTCCCTTCCAATTAATGTATTCAAAAATATACATACATATGTGTTTATATATCTGTGTGTAGTTATGATATACATATGATGCAATATTTATTTGCTAAAATGTCAAGAAAGAATTTTACAAATGAAGGGTGAGAGAAGAAAAATACATCTCAGATATTGTTAATCTCTAAAGGATGTCCCAATATAAATGCAAGAGGTAAATCTTAAATGGATGATTTCACTTCTTTCAAACACAGCCATAAATGGTACCTAATTGCTCACACCTTTATCATAACTTCCTCACACGAAATTAAGAACAACTGATTTCAGTAAATATTGGGTCTGCTTCATTTAATTTATCTGCATTTAAATATTCTCTTTTGACGGTACATAAATTAACCCTTCACCCCTGAAGTTATTCGGTGAACAATATAAATGTCCATATTTTCCAAAGAAAATTTTAATGCTTATATTTTATTTGTTTATTGATTCTTCCGATATTTCATCCATATTATTCGTCAGTAAATATAAGAGCGCTACCATAGCCTCAACTATTTATATTTTAATATTTCAATGTATACACATTTTAAATACCCATACATATACATACATATGTACATGTAATGCATTCTCCTTTCCACTGCAAACATTTGGAAGATTGTTGGTCGATTTTTTCGAGTAATTTGCCATTCTCAAAAATTATTGTTTATAATCAATCGATACGATGAATCTTCTGCTATGCTTCTCGGCTATCTTTTTGCGAATTTGTATTATGTTTCGCTGTTGTTAGTGCAGGCGAATAATATATTATTCTTCTGAACCCCGATCACGCGATTGTTACTAAAATTTTTGAGTTGTATACACATTGTACATACTAACTTACTTAGCTGGCCCATTACAGAACATTTGTTCCATAGACCGAACTAAGAAAGGATCTCCATTCCTATCTGTTTTTCGCTTCGCTTTTTGGAATACCGCGCCTTTGTACACATTGTACATAACTTTGATATAAATGGCACGAATAATATTGTAAGTACTGACAGACACAACATGTCCGTGTTTTGCCAAGTGAAATGAAGAAAGTGAATGAGAACCTGCATACAACCACTACAACATAAAGAATAATTAAAAATTATAACAAATCAGAAAAAACAAAAGGAATAAAAATCAAGGACAACAAATGAAAGAAACAAAAATTAAAGAAGATTAAAAAAAAAAATCATTTCATTTTTCTTTATATTTTCTTCTTCTTAAGATCTTCCATATTCGTTAGCGAATATTGGTCGCGATTCGCATTGCATAAACACTTATTTTAGGTTGGTAATTCGCGAAAGATTTCCATGCGGGCTCGCCTGCGATTAATTGATCTTCCAGGAGAATCGCTAATTACTCTTACTCGATAGAAAATGTTTGCAGGGATATACATTCAAATATGTTGACACATTTGATATTTATGATAGTTTTTTTTTGATGAAGGAAAAACACTAATCTGTTAAATTGTCATGCTCAGCAGAAAATCGCATATTATTCGTAAGGTAAACGTGCTCACTCACTAATAAAAATTGTACAAAAAATGATTTATAACCGTTAAAACTGGCGAAATGGAAAAAAGGCCATGCATATTTTTAATTGAATCACAGGTTGTTATTTGTTGGTAAAGTTTAAGTAAGGGATTAAATTTAAAGAAATGTTAATTTATTTTTCACTGTGTTATATTGTGTTATTATTTAACACAGTGCACTATAGGTAATTTGCCCTGTTTTTGAGACAAAAATTAATAGCAGCAGAACTAAAGGATTTTTTAACTTTTTAAATTATTTATGCGTAAAAGTGAGATAAAACAAAGATTTTTACAGATAAATTCGGATATAACGAACAACGGTTATAAGTAACTACGTATATAACGAACAAAGCTTTTTCTTCCAATGTCATTTTCATTAGTTTTCTTATACACAACAAACTGTTGAAAACGATCACGGTAGTGAGTAACAAAAATTGTGTCCCCGCGAGTAGATTTTCCAATGAATTTTTACTACAGTTTTGTATATTTTTTAAATATACGCTAATAAAGACGAGTTTAGTACTCCCTTAAACCCTATCAATGATTAATATGTAATAGAGAGATAAAATAAAGTTTACTACTGCCGCACCGTTTATAGAAAACCAGGGATATACCGAACAATTTGTCGCCATTACTTATTTTACTTGCAATGAAATTGTAAACAACAATATTTTTTACATTTATTGTTTTATTTCCTCAAACCAAACTTCCACAATTTTAGCACTTTTTATTGAGAAGTAACCTAATAAAATCTCATAAATATCAGAAAACGGGCAAAATCGGGTTTTGAAACCTAGTAATACCAATGCAGAAAACTTTCAGTAATGTGTTCAAGGTGGCAAAATCACGGCCAAATACGGCCAATTTAGTATAAGTCTATATGAAGTGAGTTTAAGAAAAATAAAATATTTATTTCTGACTTTTTGTGTTTTTTGGTCGCTACACAAAATGTTTAAGCTATATTATATATTAAATAAATTCCTCTCGCAATTGCCAATCTATTCCATTTAACATATATTTATATTTGGATTATTTTTCCGCGGTTTTAAATACATTGAAATATGCCTTATAATATATATTTTTTTAGTTCTTCTTCGAAATTTTCACTTTGACTGCAATTTAAACCGCGATAATGACGCTATCTTGAAAAATATCATTCATATTAATTAATTTTGACATGTCGTTTTTTCAATGCCAACTAAAAAATTATTATTATTATAAGTTGCAAAATCGACTTTTTGCCTCAAAAACTGGGCAAATTACCTATAGTGCAGTGAAACACTCGGGTCATGGTTTAGGGGGTGGGAAATTCCAAGTGAAGATTTTAAATACAGGTTTAGTAGATCAAACCCCCTAAAGGGTTTCGGATTCCCAGGCAAAACTTTTTAAGAGCCCCTTCTGCATATAACCTTAACGAATGCAGTAGGCCAATATTTTGCGCGGTACTTCGCTAGATTAAAAAAAAACTATGAAATTTGATGGAGACCTATGGATTACATATTTAGACATTAGTACAAAAATGGGTCATTTCGATCCATATAAGGGTATAACCGATTTCGAGTATTTTTTTATTTATTTATTTTTACAGTGTTTTATTTAACTTGCTTTTTATTATTATTATTACAGGGTTTTATTTAACTTGCTTTGGTGTGTGTTTATTTCATATCTGGTAACTCATTTTTAACACGGTTGCAGTTGACCAATCGAACTTAAAATTTGCACACATTTCAGATTTGGATGACAATGCATGAATATGAAATCAAAACCAATATTGGTCCATTCTTACAGTGTTTTACGGTGTCTAACTTAACCCCATTTTCAAATGTGGTAACTGATTTTTAAAACGGTTGCAATTGACCAATCGAAGTAAAACTTTGCACACTTTTCAGACTTAGATGACAATACGTGAATATGAAACCAAAATCAGTATGGGTCCATTTTTTCCTATAGCCCCCATATAACGGTACCACCCGATTTCCGGTATTTTGTTTTTCAAACCTGGTAACTCATTTTTCACACAGTTGCAGTTGACCAATCGAACTAAAACTTTGCAAACTTTTCAGATTCGGATGACAATACATGAATATGACATCAGAACCAATATTGGTCCATTTTTACAGTGTTGTACAGTATTCAATTTTACTTGCTTTTCAAATCTGGTAACTCATTTTTAACACAGTTGCAATTGACCAAGCGAACTAAAACTTTGCACACTTTTCAGATATGGATGACAATACATCAATATGAAATCAGAACCAATATTGGTCCATTTTTACAGTGTTGTACAGTATTCAATTTTACATGCTTTTCAAATCTGATAACTCATTTTTAACACAGTTGTAATTGACCAAGCGAACAAAAACTTTGCACACTTTTCAGATATGGATGACAATACATGAATATGAAATCAAAACCAAAATTGGTTCATTTTTACACTGTTTTACAGTTTTTTATCTAATTTGCTTTTCAAATCTGGTAACTCATGTTTCACACAGTTGTAGTTGACCAATCGAACTAAAATTTTGTACACTTTTCAGATTTGGATGACAATACATGAATATGAAACCAAAACCAATATGGGTCCATTTTTCCTGTAGCTTACATCCAGCGGTACCACTCGATAGGTATTTTATCGTCATTTTAAGCCCGTATTGGCTTTTTTTGACAACTAGGGTTTCCAATGGTACAGAAACGTACCCATTGAAAATTATGGACATAGGTCCAGGTTTTGATATAGCCCCCATATAGCGGTACCGCCCGATTTCAAGTGTTTTAAGGATTTTATCTTCATTTTTATACTGAATTACGTGTAACTTGGCATTTGGAGATCCCAGTGGTACAGAAATTTCTCCACCAAAAATTGTGACATAGGTCCAGGTGTTGGTATAGCCCCCATATTACGTCTCCACCCGATTTCAAGTTTTTTTGTCTTAATTTTTGGGCCGAAATTGCTGTAACTTTGATTTCGAGTTCCCACCTTCTCCACCAAAAATTGTGGACATAGGTCAAGGTTTTGATATAGCCCCTATAAATGGTACCACCCAATTTCAGGCATTTTAAAGTTTGTATCTACATTTTCGGGCTAAATTGGTTATGGGGTTCCGTTGAAAATGGAAAGAGCATGTTGAGAGGGGAAAGTCCGGAGGAGGTTGTTCGGCGGTGGTTTTTCGGAGGTTAGGTGGAAGTGGTGTATCTAGGATCCAAGCTTTTCGAAGAAGGGCAAGCATATGTGGCATTGGGTCGTTTGAGATCGCTGGATGGATTAAGAATAGAAGAACTGGATTGCTCGAAACTTACAGGAAAGGAGTAATGCAATAACGAAGCCTTAACTGAAATCAATAGGATGAGAAACTACCAACCTAAATTTTTTACTAACATTATACATTTAATTAATAAATGTAAGCCCATCATTAAATATCATTTATAATCTCAAGTATATAGAAATAAAATTGAAAATCTCAGAAATGTATTTACCAAAAAATTAAAAATAATTATAAAATTAATAAGTTTCAGTGTTCTATTTTTAAATGCACTAAAAACTAGAAAATAAGTATATAACTAAAAAATTAAGTAACAGTGTTTTATTTATAAATGCACTTAAAAGTAGAAAATAATTTTTTATGATGCAATCTCTCAAATAAAACGCTTGCATTTGAATTAAAAACTGTGACAATAGTGAACGGCAAGCGTTTTATTTGTGAGATTCCATCATGAAAAATTATTTTGACTATTACTTAATTTCTTTTTAATTATATACTTATTTATAGTCTTAATATATGTATAGGTACCCCTTGATTTGAGGTAGTTCGAGGGCCTGTAGTAGGTGTATGTAGGGTATACCTATACGTTGACCTATGTATATTGAACATTTTTTGCAAGAAGATATTTTGTTTACTCATACCTCAAAATACAAACATAGAGCCAAATCGGTTGGAACATTTGGCTAAAATCGTCAATATACCAAATATCGTGCGGTACCTTTATAAGGGGCTAACCCAAATGTGGACCTATATTCACTATAATTTGTTAAAGATTGGCACTTTTTTCCATAAAAGTGGGACCACTGTGAGTCGTAACGTGGCCACGAGGACGGCTGTTGCAAAAAAAAAATCAAAACGATTTAGTTCAGTCAAAATAGATATTCGTATAAGGGAAAAGTAGCAAAGATGCTCACAATGCTGAATTGTGTTGGAAATTTAGATTTGACATTAGAAGTAAGGTCCTAAAAGTCCCAATCGACCCCGCGTGTACAAAAGAAGCAATTTAGGGTCAATGGTAATTTTTTGGAGGCCTTGTTTAGTTATGTGCATTTTTCTCAAAAACGGTAAGGCTTACCAAAAATCCGATAAAGTAAATGTTGCAAATTTAAAATTCTCTACAAGAATTCTCTTTACGATTTTTAAAAGGAGTGTTAAATTACACACGTGGAATAATAAGCCGCTTAAGAAGATCATGAGGCGGATCGGTTAAAATAACGACACGCTATGTGTTAGGATTTTCTAAAAGCTTTCAAACGATACCCACTTGACAGGAATCGGTTCAGTAGAACCGGGTGAAGTAGGCGGCGAACCGGATCCGCCGCCCATGAAAATTATACAAAAATTAAAAAAAAACAAGTAAAAAAGTATCAGTCGGCTTTGCCGACAGAGATATACCCTCAGCCTGTGTATATTGAAACATTTTTTTCCCAAAATACCTATGTATTTAGGGTGTTTTAAAAATTTTGGGCGTTTGAACAGACAAAAATATTGATTAGGATTAAAGATCAAAAGTTTTGCGGAGGAGATACTAAAAGGAATGGATCGACATTGACCGTTACGGAAGTGGATCTCCAGCCACAACATATGGTGCCATAGGGGGTTTTTACACTCTTCGCGCTGTTTACTCAAGAAGTATGGACTTGCCCCTAAAAAAACTTTTACCATCGTAAAAGAGGCAGCGAATGCAAGTTGCTTCAACAAAAATCAAAGTAATTCGATATCAGGTCTTAAAGTGAACTTATCCGAAATTTTGTGTGGGAGGTACCGGATGGAGTTGACAAATATAGTCCATATTTGAACCTGATCTATATCTGGTAGATATATTAGGATGTGTAAAGTATAGACCAATTCGGCCACTCCCTTTAATAGTTACCGTACGAACAATTTTTCCGAACATTTTTGAACTTTTGTGGGGGAGGTACCTGAAGAAGTGGACCGATATGGCTTATCTTCAAACATAAACTATGTTTGGACCAAATATTAATAAGGCCAAATTTTGGACCGAATCAGCAGATCCGTTCGAGAGTTATCTTGCAGTCCAACCACCTTACACGGTGTCATAGGGTTTTTTTGCAACTTTCATGCTATTTTCTCAGGAAGTATGGACTTGCCCCTGATGAAACTTGTACCGTCGTATGGAGGGCAGTGAATACAACTTGATAAAACAAAAATCAAAGCGATTCGAGAGATGACCCTTAACTGAATTTTTCCGAAATTTTGTGTGGGAGGTACCCGAAGGAGTGGACCTATTGAGACCATATTGGAACCTCATATTACTCTGGTAGAAAGTTTATGCTATACAAAGTATGGACCAAATCGGTCACTCCCTTCAAGAGTTATTGTGCGCATAAATTTTCCGAACATTTTCGAACTTTTGTGGGGGAGGTACCGGAAGGAGTGGACCGATGTAGCTCATCTTCGAACTTAAACTAAGTTTGGGCAAAATATTACGAAAGCCAAAATTTGAACCGAATCGGTTCATCCGTTCGAGAGTTATCGTGCGCTCCAGCCAGCAGGACAGACAGACAGACAGACGGACGGACATGGCTAGATCGACTCAAAATTGTCTGAAACACATTTCGTCCAAACATACTTGGGGTCTTAAACCATTATTTCGATGAGGCACATTTTCATCGTATCAAAGTGTATATACCCTCCTTAGCCTAAAGGCTGAGGGTATAAAAACTGGAGAGTTTTCTTTGGAGTCGTTCCCGTTGGGCTTCCCAATTTAGCATAAAATGACTCTACCAAGGAATAACTCCACTAAAGGCTTTCCGATTTTGTTGGATTTTTTTAAATAGGTATATTTGCTCTCTTCAAGGGAACATATCGTTTTTGGGGGAACAAACCGCTTACCCCGCTTATTTTAGTAGGTTCGGCTTGTTATGTGCATAAAGTGACGCAAAAAACATTTTTTGGGATTTCTTACCACTTACATTTTTCTTATTTTTTTTTGTCTACAATATTTACAATATTTTTGATTTGACCCACCATTTTCAAGAAAAATTCCGAAAAAAAACATAAAATTTTACCTTTGACCCCAAATAACATCTCTTGCACACATGGGATTGATGGGGACTTTTAGGTCATAGCATCTAATGGCAAACCCTAGCTCTCCACCAAAATTCAGCTTTGTAGATTTTTTTGCTATAACAATGTCTATTTTGACTGGACTAATTCGAGAGCTGGTCTTAAACTGGACTTTTCTGAAATATTTTGAAATTTTGTGTAGGAGTGTGCCGATATAGACCATATTCAAACCTGATCTTTGTCTGAAAAATACATTACGATGTTCAAAGAGGAACCACATCGGCTATTCCCTTCGAATGTTATCGTGCGCACTATTTTAGCGAAAACAATTGAAATTTTTTGGGGGAAGTATCGGAAGGAATGGACCGATATGACCCAAATTCCAACGTAAACTACATATGTTTGGGTAAAATATTTCGGTTAATTCAAAGAAACTTCAACACATTTTTCTTGAAATATCATTTTTGAAGCCGTTGTCCTCATTAACTCGAGCTTATGAGCTTACTAAGTACATTTTGACCGTTGTTTTTTCACCAAAAACTGCCCAATTTGTAAAAATTAAAATATCGACTTTCACAGTCAACAATTTTTAAATATTAACGTTTTTAAAATTTCGCTTAAAGACAAAATTATTAGGGAGTTGATAAGCCCACAAAAATATATGATGATCGGCCAAGCCGTTTTCGAGCTAGTGTGGACATCGCAAAACGCATTTGTTAAAACAGTGTTTGGTGGGATTGGTAGTTTTCTTGGAAACAAATTATAAAAATGTCTGGCAACCCAGTTTACGATAGTGTCAAATTTGTGTGTGCTCTGTGCATTTTTTAAAAATTATTCATTTTTAATTAATTTTGTGTGTGTACTTTGTTTTAAATTTATTGGAATTCCTATATAAGGATTGGGTGCCACCGTGGTGCAATGGTATGCACGCCCGCCTTGCACGCTGAAGGTCGTGGGCTCGATTCCCCGGCCTAGCAACATCGAACAATGTTCAACCGTGGACCTCAGTAATGTTGGCGAAATTTTCTGAGTATTTCAGCCATATAACACTTCTCTAAAAGTGGTGTATTAGGACATGTCTTTCGGATTCGGCAATAAACTGTAGGTCCCAAGCTTAATGTGATAAGGTGGCAGAATCGACAAAGTTATTTTTTACAATAAGCTTATTTGTTCCATAATTTTGATTTTCCGAAAGCTAGTTTCCAGGAGCAGTGGTGTAGGGTATTATATGGTCGGCCCCGTCCGACTATAAACTTTGCTTACTTGTTTTTTTTTTTTTTTAAACATTTCAAATCTTGCTTGATTTTGCACAAACATTTGGCACTGATATCTGGTCAACTCTTTGCAAAGGATGGTTCAAGTAGTTCTTATAAGTTTTTTATAATATTAGTCAATAAGCGTTTTTTTTTTTTTTTTTTTTTTTTTTTTTTTTTTGATTAAATGAGCGATATGATTATCGGTTTATCCATTTTCGACTGATCAGAATATTTCAAAACTGCCCTTTCCCGAAAAATGCGGGTAAAGTTTTTAATTAATTAAGGTTTTTTGTTGTGCTTTTCATAGTCAGATAATTTTGTATGACAATAAAAACGAGTTTTATTTAATTTCATTTTCATTTTCTGCTCGACGTTTTTAATTAATATTCGAAAGGCAAAGGAATATTCCCTTTCAACGCTCATATTATAACCAATTTTATTCCAATTTTATTCGCGGACAAGTAGTAAAAGTTAATGCGGAGCTGAAACAAGAAATGAGGAATAACGTTAATTTCGTATCCTTTTCTCAACCCATTTAATTAGTTATGCTAATGGAGGCCTTCGAGAAAAATTAACAATCGTAAAGCAAAAGGGAATACCATGAGAAACGAATTACAAACAAATTAATGTGCATCTTTCGGTTAAGGAGTAAAGTGATGGCCATCGAATTGATATTTTTTCGTTGAAAGATTTCAATTTTCTTTTGTACTCTGACAGGCAAAAGTTGAACGAACACATTTCACAAGGCATCAGTAATTGATACTATTTGAATTGTAATTAAGGGATTACGAAAATGAGAAAACGGAAAAGCCTGAATGTTGATTAAGAAATGTCAATTCAGACAGCAGGAGAATTTGCCAAGGCGTAGCTTTAATAATTGATTGTAATGAATTCTTTTTGGGAATTAAAATTGCAATTATTTCATTTCATTTATTTCATTTATGTATATTTCGGATAATTACATCCTTTAATTTGTCCTAATTAAAACGACAATATTGGGCATCACAATTCAATTTTTAATTGCTATACAGTGTGTTATAAGAAATTGTTTGGATAAATAATTTAAAAGTAAATACCTTCGAAATTTTAACTGCTTTTGAACAATGCAACAAACGAAACGAGAATGGTTTGTTTTTGAACTTCTTGCTCAGTCAAAATTTAGCTTGTATTGGTTAGATTTATACTTCTTTTAAACTGGAAACAAGTAAGAAAGGCGTTAAGTTCGGCCGGGCCGAAATTGTTATACCCTCCACCACGAATTGTTATGAAGTAAAATGGAACAATTAGTTTCCTTTTGTTTATGAAGAATACTAAATACAAAATGTCAGTAATTTTGGTAAAACAATGTGGCTAACCTTTAAAATACTGAAATCCGGGAGGTACCGTTGTATGGGGTTATATCAAAATTTCGATCTATACCGACAAATTTCTGATGGAGTATTTTATAACCCCATGGAAGACTAAAATGTTAGCCATTTCGGAGGAATATGGAGGCCACAACTTGCAAAATATCGAAAATCGGGAGGTATTGATGTTCATATGGAAAGTTTTATACGCCAAAGTCCCGGACTACACTAGAGTGAATTTCAATAAAAAAGTTCATGAAATTAGGCGTTCTTAGATCGAATTCCCCACTACAATAATTGAATGATTTTGCTCTTCTGTGGAACTCGATGTAGAAACGCATAATTTCATGAAGTTTTTTCAAGAAATCTCTCTAGTGTGGACCGGGACAAATGAAGACTAAATACCAAATTTCTATAAGGTCGGTAGAATATTGATGTCACAAACTTCAAAATACCGCAAATCCGGAGGTACCGTTCTATTGGGGCTATACCAAGGCGTCGATCTATACCGACAAATTTCATATGGAAAGTTTTATACCCCCAACGAAGACTAAATACCAAATTTTAGCCATTTCGGAGTAATATTGAGGCCACAACCTTCAAAATACCGAAATTCGGGATGTATTGTTCTATTTGGGCTATATTATGTATGGCGTGGACCTATACCGACAAATTTCATATGGAAAGTTTTATAGCCCAAATGAAGAGTAAATACGAAATGTCTGCCATTTCGGACGAATATTGAGGCCACATCCGTCAAAATACCGAAAATCGGAAGGTACCGTTTTATGGGGGCTATATGAAGGCGTGGACCTATACCGACCAAATTCTGGGCCAAAGTTGTATACCCCCAACGAAGACTAAATATTAAATTACAGCCATTTCGGATGAATATTGAGGCCACAAACGTCAAAATACCGAAAATCGGGAGGTACCGTTTTATGGGGGCTATATCAAAACGTCGAACGATATAGCCCATTTGCAATACCAAACATCCTAGGAGTAATATAAACTTCTATACCAAATTTCAACTGACGGACGGACGGACGGACGGGGGTGGTTAAATCGACTTAGAATTTTACCCTGATCAAGAATATATACTTTATAGGGTCTCCGATGAATATTTCGATGTGTTACAAACGGAATGACAAATTTAATTATACCCTCCATATTATGGTGGAGTGTATAAAAAATTAGCTGGTAAAATGTATAAATATTATGTACCCTATAATAGCCTTTCCCATTTATCGTGTGACCTTTTTAACATCCTGCTGTATAAGGTCATGCGACTCAACTGCACAAACATATCAACCTTTTTGTAGAAAATTTACTTATGTTGAAACTATTGTAACTCGCGAACATTTGAACTATACCATAACTTTTGTACGCATTTCGGTAAAGTAAGCTGTTTTAGTCCGAGTCACCGAGGGATTTCTTAAAATAATAATTGAGTGGAAGCTGTGGTCGTACCCAGCAAAAAAAAAATCCTCCCAAATTAATGGGTTTTGTAAGGGATTTTTGGCAGCCGTAACTACTCACAAACCCCCTTTCTTCCCCTTTATTTTTACAAGGGCATGTCTCACTCAGCTTCTAGTTATTTTATGACCACTAGAATAACATTGGGGTAAGGGGTATTATGTCTTTGTGCATTAGTTTGTAACATGCAAAAGGAAACGAGATAGACCCATAGTTCCTTTTAGGGATATACATAGAATCACTTTCTGAGTCGATTTAGGCATGTCCGTCTGTCTGTCCGTCTGTCCATGTATTTTTGTAAACAAAGTACATGTCGCATTTATTGTCCGATTCGCATGAAAATTGGGGAAGATGGTTTTTTTTGGCCAAAGGATATATCTTCGCCCGATTTAAGGCATTTTGGTGCACGAAACACGCTATATATGGTAACATGGGGCGCCTTCGCCACGTTTTTGTTCAAAATGTTCTCATACCGACACCGTTAAAGTTTTTTCAAATATTATTTTGGGTACAAATATTAGCATATCTTGACTATAAGTTCTGATATATAAATAGTTATAAATTTGTTTTTAAAATATTATTTTTGAAAATTTACAAAATGTCTAAAAAGTGGCGAAGCCTCCCCACCCATGGGGCAGCTTCGCCATCGATATTGAACATTCTCCAACGGACTTTAAAACTGTAATTTGCCATACTTTTTCTTTAAACATCAACATAACGCAAAAAAGGAACATGTTTTCTATTGAACAATCAAAAATGATTTTAAAATTCACAAAAATTAACCGATTCTAGCGGTTAATTGAAGCAGGTACCTTGAAATTAGGTACAAAAATCATAATATAACGAAAACAAGATACGTTTAGGATAATATTTGATTTTAACTTCACATTATAGTGTGGTATATCTATGGTATAAAGAATTTAAGTTAAACATGACAAATTTCTAACATTAACCCACAACGCCCCTATCATGGCGTAGGCGCCCCACCCCTTACATATTTCATAATATTAATATATTGACATTTGCAATTGCTTTTTTCATGCAAATTATTGGGATTTATATTCTTCAATATTTGCCTTCTAACGGTATAAAATGTGTTTTTGATATCACAAAAGGTAAAGAAGATATCACAAAAAATACCTACCACAATTATTTTTCCCAATACCCTGAAAACACAAAACCGCTTACGTCCGCTATCATACCTATGACACAACTGCCAACTTTTGGGAGATGATAGGTCTTTATTAAACTCACAATTTTATCTTTAACGGATTTTTTCAATCACTTGTATTTTGCGAGAAAATCGGCGCTGGAGTAGCCGTCCCATTGGCGAAGGCGCCCCATGTTACCATATGTCCGATTTCAATGAAATTTGGAATGTGCGACGTAATTTAGTCTAGAAATAAGTGTGCCAAATTATATATAAATCGGTTCAGATTTGGATATAGCCCCCATATATATTTTCGCCCGATTTAAGGAATTCGGTGCATGAAACACGCTATATATGTACGATTTCAATAAAATTTGGAATGTTTGCTGGGATTTGGCCTAGAAATAAGTGTGCCAAATTATATCGAAACCGGTTCAGATTTGGATATAGCTCTCATATATATTTTAGGCAGATTTAAGGTATTTGATGCACGAAACACGCTATATTTGTCCGATTTCAATGAAATGTGTGACGATGGTTAGTCTAGAAATAACTGTGGCAAATCATATCGAAATCGGTTCAGATTTGGATATATCTCCCATATATCGACACCTCCAAATAATAGTATGCTAAGTCTAAAAAGTGAGTTTTGCAGGAGAAGCTCTCAAAGTGTGGATTGACCGATCATTACCAAAATTTGACAGAATTTAAGTTGAAGGACGTTAGATACCTCCAAATAATAGTTTGCTAATTCTGAACAGTGAGTTTTGCAGGACAAGCTCTAAAAGTTTGGAAATTTCTTTGACCTTCAGTACTATGCTAGGTAAATATTTGTTTATAACTTCTGTTCGGATTGTCCGATTATTACCAACATTTGACAGAATTTAAGTTAAAGGACGTTAAATATAAAAATGTAAAGAACTTGAAAACATGCTAAGTCGACTTAGCATACTATTGTTTGGAGGCGTCGATATATTTTCGACCGATTTGAGGTATGTGATGCACGAAACATGCTATATATGTCCAATTTTGATGAAATTTGGACTATGTGACGGAATTTGGTCTCCAAAAATTATATCAAAATCTGTTCTGATTTGGATTTAGCTCCCATATATATTTTACATATTCACAGTGGTGTAGGGTATTATATAGTCTTTTTAAACAAAGCACTTTTCTGCGTAATTAGGACCAACTGTTATACTGGCGCTTAAGCTATATGTATAGAAGTAAAATAAAATTGATTTATTTGCCGTTTTATTGATTTATTTCACCATTTTTGTATCAAAACATTGTTGAAGATTGGTACTAAGACTTCTTTGATCTACAAAACTTTTCCCCGAAATTTAGTATTTAGTCCTATATGGTGCTATAATAACTTTTCCCCACAATTTGTCAGTAAATTTCCACGTTTTGATATACCCATCGATATGTAGGTTAAATACCAGCGTTCGAAATTTCGAACAGTCAACTTTGCATATCTGTAAAGTCGCGCTTGCGCATGTAAATCAAGTTCTCTATCTTTTGTGAAACGGCTACATATATTGGCAATAATTCCCCATGATAACTTTTTTAATTTCATTTTTTATAATTTTTTAAAATTAATTTAAAAAGTATCCAAAAATAAAGGTTTCTAAAATCTACCCTAAACATCGTGGAGGAGGGGGGTTATCAAGGGTACAATTTTTTATTTGCTGACAGATTAGACTTTATACATATACCGAAACTTGTTTAAAATTTAACCTTTTTCATCCATAAATATTTTTTTGAAAATAAGTGATTTTACTGTTCGTAAAATCAAACACCAAGTACGAAATGGGTTAACAAAAACTCGCGTGCTGACGGTGAGCGTTGAACACACAACCCTAGGATTTATAGTCGGACACACACACACGGTACCACCGTACCATTACTTAGTGAGGAGTAAAGTAAGTAGGTTTGCCTTTTCAATTTTTCAAGAAGTAACCCATTACTTTTCAGATTACTTGTAATGCGAAAAGAAGCTTGTTTGCATTACTTTGTAATGGGTTACGTAATGACTAATGGATCCGAATTTTTGCTGGGCATTTATGTTAAAAATAGGAACAAGTAAAAAAGTGTCAGTTGGCTTTGCCGACAGATATATACCCTCAGCCAAAGTGAAGTGAAACTTTCACCTACGGACAGATCGAATGTATTTAGGGTCTCTCCAGAATTTTGTGCCCCTTTTTGGACATAGAATTAACTGCACTAAGACACAAATGTTGAACTTTTGTGGGGGAGGTACCCTTAGGGATGACCGATATTGGCCATTTTAGAAGTTAAACTAAATTTTGACAAAATATTAGGAGATCCAAAGTTTGGACCAAATTGGTTGCCCCATTCAAGTGATATCGTCCTAGCACTTTAGGGACATTTTTTAATTATTGGGGAGAAGTACCTGAAGTTGTGGACCGGTATTGCGCCATGAAACTCAGTTTGGATATAATATGAGGAAGAGCAAATGGTGGACCAAATCGGTTGAACAGTTTGAGAGTTATCGTGCTCTCCGACCGCCACAGGGCTGTTTTCCAAGAAATATGGGCTTGCCCCCGAAAAAAACTTTTACCGTCGTAATGGAGGTAGCGAATGCAAATCGCTTCAACAAAAATCAAAGTGATTCAAGAGCAGGTCTTAAAGTGAACATATCCGAAATGTTGTGTGAGAGGTACCAGAAGGAGTAGACAAATATAGTCCATATTCGAACCTGATCTATATCTGATAGATATATTAGGATGTGCACATGCATTACATCGGTCACTCCTTTCATGAGTTATCGTGAGCACAATTTTTCCGAACTTTTTTGTGGCTTATCTTCGAATTTTAACTATGTTTGGACAAAATATTACGATGGCCAAATTTTGGACAGATTCGGTAGATCCGTTGGAGAGTTATGTTGCGGTCCCTACACACGGCGTCGTAGGGGCTTTTCTAAAAAACCTGTAGTTGGATTCAAAATTTACAAATGTCATTCGATTTCAGTTGAAACCAGCGTAAATTTAGTTTTTTTGCTTTCTGAATCTAATGGACCATGGCACGTATAAATTTCGAAAATCTGCAAAAAATGTTTTTGATAATATCGCGTACTAAAACGCGTTTTAGATATGTAAGTTCTGCTTAGCGATAGAGCGATGCACCTGCTTGAAATGTGCGAAAACAGATGTTTCAAATCTTTCGCGAATCCGGAGATATAATAGATTAAGTGCGATGCTACATCCCCTGTCCTTGCTGGTTCGAATTGAAACGACATAGAATGATTTATTTTTTTATGGTGATCATTGAAATCGGCAAAACTTTATTTTAAATTTATGTCCCAATTGGAAATCCTTCTGATTTAATATAATGATCTAAAAATGTTCGCTAAAAGGAAACTATAAGCCAACATTAGGTTGCAACGGAATATCTTAACTATTGAGCAAAAATTTGGTACTCAGTGAACTGAAACTGGCTTTGGAATACAATCTTGAGTCCGCTCTTATTGTTTTTTTTTTCTTATACCCTCCACCATAGTATGGAGGGTACATTATGTTAGTTTTTCCGTTTCTAACGCATTTAAATACTCATTTGCGACAATATACAGTATATACATATATTCATGATCAGGGTAAAATTATGAGTCGATCTATGCATGTCCGTACGTACGTCCGTCTTTGGTAATCACTCCAGCATCCACAAAAATGGAGATATGACCCTGAAAAATGCGACTTTTGTTTGCAGGCATGTCAAGTTCGATGATGGGATCTATCGGTCCACGTTTTAGTGTAGCCTCCATATAACGGTATAGCCTCCGATTTCCGGTATTTTGACGTTTTTAACTACATATTCAGAGCGAATTAGCTATAAATTGACATTTAGGGTAGGTCCATGTTTTGGAATAGCCCCCATATAACGATACCTCCCGATTTCAGGTATTTTGATGTTTTTAGTCACATTTTTAGACCGAATTAGCTATAATTTGACATTTAGGGTTTCTAGTGCCCACAAAACTTATTTTCACAAAATTATGGACATAGGTCCATGTTTTGGTATAGCCCCCATATAACGGTTCCTCCCGATTTTCAGTATTTTGAGAACTTTGCCTACAATTTTTAACAGAACTAGCTGTAATTTGACATATGAAGTTCTTAGTGGTCATCACATCTCTCCACAAAAAATTGTAAACCTGGGTTCATGTTTGGATATAGCCCCCATATAAGGTACCTCCCGATTTTCGGTAATTTGAGGATTGTAGCTAAAATTTTTAATCGGAGTAGCTGCAATTTGACTTTTGAATTTCTTAGTGGTCAACACACCTCTCCAGCAAAAATTGTCAACATAGGTCCATCTTTGGATATAGCTCCCATATAACGATACCCCCGATTTTCGGTATTTTGAGGATTTTAGCTAACATTTTTAACCAAACTAGCTACAATTTACCTTTGAAATTCTTAGTAGTCACCACACCTCTCCACCAAAAATTGTCGACTTGGTCTATGTTTGGATATAACCCCATATAACGGTACCTCCCGATTTTCTGTATTTTTAGAATTGAAACTAAATTTTTTTGCCTGAACTACCAGTAATTTGACATTTGAGGTTCCTTGCAGCCACAAAACTTCTCCATCAAGAAAAAATAAACAAAGGTCAATGGTTTGGTATTTTTGACTGAACTACCCGTAATTAGACATATGAGGTTCCCTACAGTCACGAAACTTCTTCACGAATTGTCAACATGGGTCCATGTTTAGGTATGACCGCCATATAACGGTACCTCCCAATTTTCGGAATTTTAATGGCTTTAGCTACATTTTTTATCTCAACTAACCGTAACTTCACTTTTGAGGTTCCCTGCAGTCACGAAACTTCTCTACCAAAAATTGTCGACATATCGTCGGTGTCATGCTTAAGTGTTCCAAACGCCATTTGCCTGTTTTGAGATAATCGCATTTTAATGTTTTTCGTCACAACTGTGTGGAGCTGGATAAAGCAAATATTTATTTTATTTTATTTTTGACTTGAAATATTAATAATAGTATATAGAACATATTTGCAAAAATTTAGAGGAATATGTATTGGAATATAAAAGCTAAAGAGATTTTTTTTTAAAAAAGATTTTTTGTTCCATATCCAAAGTGACAAAAATGTTTTCCATCTTTGCCTCAATAAATTAAATACTTCTAAATCAAAAATTAAAATTCTGATTTATGAAATGTGTTTTTAAACTTGTATGTTTTTAAAATATTAATTTAATAACTGAAAATAGTTAGTGCTTTCCCGTCGAGGCGTGGATATCTCGGAAACTTGAGCAGATAGGAAAAAGCCGACTAGAAATTCAGAAAGAGCATACCGGAAAACCCTAGAAACCACCTGTATCTCAAAAAGTCAAAAATGGCGTATGGAACACTTAAGCATGACACCGACGATATGTAGGTCCATGTATCGGTATAGCCCCAATTATCACTGTAAAAAATTGTCAAAGTAGGTACACTTTTCGTATTTTGTACTATTTTGATAATTGTATCTAAATTTTGTACCTTAATAGCGGTAATTCGATATTTGAGGTTCCCAGTGGTCGCAAAACTTCTACACCAAAGCCCCTGTGCAAACCTCCCGTTTTTCATTTTTTTAAGGGTTTTAGCTTCATTTCTTGACCAAACTGTCTGTCGTTTGAAAATTTTAAAAAAAAATTAAAATTTGAGAGCTATCAAAAATTCTACAACAAGAAATGTTAATTTAGGTCCATATTTTCGTACAGCCCACATAAAGTGGTACCTCCCGATTTTCGGTATTGTAAGGATTCTAGCCACAATTTTAAACCGAACTAGCTGTTATTTGACATTTGAAGTTCGCATTGATAACAATCCACTAGAAATAGTCATCATAGTTCTAAGTTTTGGTATATCATCCATATAACGTAATGTATACCAAGTTTCGGTATTTTGAGGACTTAAAGGCCTGCGTACATAAGCTGCTCTGCCTGATTGCCTTGCTTTCCTGCTTCAATTTTGACATAATAAAAATAAAAGAATAAAGAAGGTCGAGGAAATTTCGAACTGGGTTGCCCTTTTCTTTTTTATTCTTTTATCAGAAGTAAGCAAGGTAAGCAGGCAAGGCAGCTTATGTACGCAGGCCTTTAGTAACAATTTTAACCGAACTAGCTAGAATTTTCCAGCATTAAAATTAATATTTTAAAAATTTAAAAGTTTAAAAACAAATTTCAAAATTCAGAACTTTAATTTTCGATTTCGAAGAGGGAAAATTTTTTTGTCACTTTGTTCCATATGGTGTATAATATTTCACATTTGTGTCATAAGTGTGGATATGGAACAAATCGACAAAAATTATATTTTTATAAAATTCTCTATATCTTTTATATTCCAGTACATATTCCTCTATATTTTTCCAAATATGTTCTATATAATATTATTCATAAATCAAGTCAAAAATATAAATATTTTCTTTAGTCGGCTCCACGCAGTTGTGACACAAAAAATTAAAATGCGATTATCATGTGTTCCATGAGCATGACATCGACGATTTGTAATTTGCGGTTCCAAGTTGTTACAAAGCACCTCCACCATAGGCTCCTCCAAAAATAGGCACCATATAAAAGTGCCACCTGAATGAAGACATTTTAGATACCCTATCTCACATTTTTAGATACCCACTTAAAGACAAGAATTAAAACTAATTATTCCCTTTTAGTTCAGAATACTTTATGATGGAAATTGTTTTTGTTTTCTTTATACCCTCCACCATAGTATGGAGGGTATATTAAGTTTGTTTTTCCGTTTGTAACGCATTGAAATACTCATTTGCGACCCTATAAAGTATATATATTCTTGATCAGGGTAAAATTCTAAGTCGATCTGACCACGTCCGTCTGTGGTAATCACTCTAGCATCCACAAAAATAGAGATATGACGCTGAAATTTTGGGAAAATGCGTCTTTTGTTTGCAGGCAGGTCAAGTTCGATGATGGGCTATATCGGTCCACGTTTTGGTATAGCCCCCATATAACGTTACCCCCCGATTTACGGTATTTTGACGGGTTTAGCTACATTTTCAGACCGATTTGGCTATAATTTAACACTTAGGGTTCTTAAGTATCAATAAACATATATAACAAAACTTGTGGACATAGGTCCACGTTTTGGTATAGCCCCCATATAACGGTACCCTCCGATTTGCGGTATTTTGACGTTTTTAGCAACATTTTTAGACCGATTTAGCTATAATTTGACATTTAGGGTTCTTAAGTATCAATAAACATATAAAACAAAAGTTGTGGACATAGGTAAACGTTCTGGTATAGCCCCCATATAACGGTACCCCCCGATTTGCGGTATTTTGACGTTTTTAGCTACATTTTCAGACCGATTTATCTATAAAGTGACATTTAGGGCTTTTAAGTGTCAATAAATTTATATAACAAAAGTTGTGGATATAGGTCCACGTTTTGGTATAGCCCCCATATAACGGTAGCCCCCGATTTACGGTATTTTGACGTTTTTAGCTACATTTTCAGACCGATGTAGCTATAATTTAACATTTAGGGTTCTTAAATGTCAATAAACTTATATAACAAAACTTGTGGACATAGGTCCACGTTTTGGTATAGCCCCCATATAACGGTACCCCCCGATTTACGGTATTTTACGGTTTTAGCTACATTTTCAGACCGATTTAGCTATAATTTGACATTTACTGTTCTTAGGTATCAATAAACTTATATAACAAAAGTTGTGGACATAGGTCCACGTTTTGGTATAGCCCCCATATAACGGTACCCCTCGATTTACGGTATTTTGACGTTTTTAGCTACATTTTCAGACCGATTTATCTATAATGTGACATTTAGGGCTCTTAAGTGTCAATAAACTTATATAACAAAAGTTGTGGACATAGGTCCACGTTTTGGTATATCCCCAATATAACGGTACCCCCGATTTACGGTATTTTGACCTTTTTAGCTACATTTTTAGACCGATTTAGCTATAAATTGACAATTAGGGTTCTTAAATGTCAATAAACGTATATAACTAGTGGACATAGGTCCATGTTTTGGAATAGCCCGTTACCGCCCGATTTCAGGTATTTTGACGTTTAAATTCACATTTCTAGACCGAATTAGCTATAATTTGATATTTAGGGTTCTTAGTGACCAAAAAACTTATATTCGAAATAATTATGAACGTAGGTCCATGTTTTGGTATAGCCCAATATAACGGGACCTCGGTATAACGGATTTCGGTATTCCCATATAACGGATTTTCGGTATTTTGAGAATTTTACCTACAAGTTTTAACCGAATTATCTGTAATTTGAACATTTGACATTTGAAATTCTTAGTGGTCACCACACCTTTCCACCAAAAATTGTCAAGAAAGGTCGATGTATTGATAAAGCTCCCATATAAAATACCTCCCGATTTTCAGTAATTTGATGATTTTAGCTACAATATTAAACCGAACTAGCAGTAATTTGACATTTGAAGTTCTTAGTGGTCACAACACCTTTCCATAAAAAATTGTCAACATAGGTCCATGTTTTTAGTAATTGGCAATTTTAGCTACAATTTTTAACCGAGCTAACTGTAATTTGACATTTGAAAGTTTTCAACATAGCCCCAATATAACGATACTTCCCGATTTTCGGTACTTTGATGATTTTACTTAAAATGTTTAACCACGCAGGTCCATGTTTTGGTATAGCCCCAAAACAAACCTCCCGATATTCCGTACCTTAGCTTTATTTTTTGGACGAACATTCTGTAATTTGAAATTTAAAAGCCAACAAAAATTGTTCATTTAAGTTCATATTTTCGTATAGCCCACATACCTCCGAACTAGCTGTTAATGACATTTGAAGTTCCCACGTTATGTACCGATTTTCGGTATTTTGAGGATTCTAGCTACAATTTTTATCCGAATTAGGAGTTATTTGACATTAAAGTCTCCCATCAAAAACTGTCAACATAGGTCCATGTTTTATTTTAACCCCCATATTACGGTACCTCCCAATTTCTCGCCCACCAAAAATTGTCAATATACATAGTTAGATATAGGCACCATAAAAAAGGGACTCCCGAATGAAGCATTTTATGTACATTATCTGGCATTTTAACGTACCCACTTAAAGTTGGGGACAGGAATGAAAACTAATTATTCCATTTCAGTTCAGAATATTTTATGGTGGAGGGTATGAACGCTTTTTTACTTGTTTTCTTTAATGCCACTATCGTCTAAAAATATTTGTTAGAAAATCCACGATCGTTTAAATATAATGAAATGTTGTATTTTTTTAATTGTTTGTCCTTCATCAATTAACTCAATACCAAGAAATGTTTCAGACAACATATACGTATACTCCCACAATCAAAGGGAGACTTCTCTCATATCAATGACTGCAACGTAATTAATATTATCTCTCATATTGGACCTTATGTATATTGCCGATTCCTAAGGGCGTACAGTGGTTCAGAAATCGATTTTCCTGGACAAAACCAAATTTTTTGTCGTCACCGATTTTTAATTTCTATATGGGATTCGAAGAAACCAAAAAAATTAGGTCAAAACAATATAAGGTGGGGACGCGGCGTGCCCCTAAATTCGACAACTTTTCCCCATTTTCATAATATTATGGGCATAAGTACGTTCGTACCAGAATGTCAAATATTTGACATGAATCGGACCAAAATTGGGGCTGCATAAAATTCCGCTGTCTATTCATGATGCAGTCCCGGCCGAACTTTTCGTTTTTACTTGTCTGTACTTTTAGAGTTTATTAATTTGGGTTTGTCCTCACTCATATTTAGAAGGAAAATAGTAAAAAAGTGTCAAAACTTTAACTTTGACCTTAAATTCCTGTGCAACTAATTCAACGGAAAGCTGATTGTGTTATTTGTCAAACACAATCTATCCGTTCGAACGTTACAGAATTTTAACCAGAAAAAAACGATTCTGAATCATTGTGCACCGTGGAAAATGTGGTGTTGTCTAACCTGGGAATCGAACTCAGGCATACAGTGTGCAAGGCAGACGTGCTAACCATACGGATGTATATTTTTCACTATGCGTTCCGTGTGCTTGAAAATCATCTTTACAAAATTCGCCGTATGAAAGTAGCTCCGATGTTTCGATCTCATTGAATTTAGTTACATTAAGGGCCATTATTACATGTGTTCTTTTACTATCTGATGGATTTGAAATTGCAAAATAAACTAATTTGGAGGCATTAAAAGTATATTTTTCACATTGAAAGTTAATGACTTGAAGCTCCTCCTTGAAATTCAATCATCACTTTTAACTTTAAGTTAACCGGAACGCTATAAATCTGTTCGGTAAATCCAAACTATAACAAAAGGAGACTTATAATAATGGGGGTAAGAATATGTTGTTGTATTTTATTGTTTCCAGTTCTGAGTATAGCATTTTCTTATTTGTTTTCTTGTTCCTTGAAATACATTTAAAATAATTTTACAATTTGTGTCTACAAAAGTTCTTTACCTTTCCTGGAAGTTTTTGAAGCTAATGTTCCATACAGTTTTTGCAAGTATTCGCCATATTTATGTGGTAGATGGTGCGGAACATTTAGTTTAAAGAAAAGGGCGACTTAGTTCTTCGCATCAATGAATGACCATTGAATAAAATATGCCGCTGGGTATGGATAATCAATTTGTGTGATTGAATTATAAATAAAGGACATTTTTCATTAAAAGGATTTATGGTTTTCAAAGAAACGCGTTAGCCCTTTCGTTGGAATCCATTTCTTTTACAAATCAAAGTATTTGTAATTTGTTAAATAGCTTTGTTATTAGGCATACATAGGTGGGACTTTGAAGAAATATATCCAGCTCAAATATTCCCTAGAGCAACGTATGGTTTGTTGGAAAATTTTTTCCTTACATCAACGACACACATTGATACATAATCAACTACTACATGGGTATTTAAGGGGACTACCTTAACGTCCTTGATACACATTTTTTTATTTCCTTGAACGTAGCACAAATATATCTAACATACATATGTATAAACTTAACATGTTACACAAAAACTTTTCATAAGTAAATATGTATATGGCGAATAACAAAAATGTTTTGCAATCGATGAATCCGAGTTTCACCCTATCAGAATTCGCGAACTGTTAATATATTCTATAAAGTATGACTACAATTCTTTAAAATGAAGTGTTTTAGGAGGGATCCCATAATGTCGACCATTAAAATTAATTTTCGTGGAAGCTGGGTTGGCATCAATGTAGAAAAATGAGTAAAAATGGGTTGAAGCCAACAAGTTTTTTTATGTTCCCATACGATTTTTGGCTTAACCTTACATTTTATAGACATATCCCCACAGAATACTCCATGGGCAACAAGATTGTAGTGTATGATTTTTCGATATATCCACTGCATCCACCTAAAATTGATGCTGACATTTTGAAGCCGGAATTTCGGGGTTTTTTGATTTTTTTTAATAATCCGGACGCGCAAGAAGATAATATTCCAAACTCTTAACACGATTATAGAACTCGTGATTTTACGTCGTTTGATGCATATCTCATGAGTGTGCTCCTTACAGCATCCTAGTAATTGGAGTCGAAAGGCCAAAATTTGATGCGTGAATTTTCTTACAAAACCTATTTTTTGCGTGTAAAATTTACAACTGTCATTCCATTTCCTTTGAAACCCGCGTGAATATAGTTTTTTTACGCAACGGTTCTAATGAAGCCTTCCGCGATAGAGTCCATCTACTAAAATCGGAAAATCAGCAAAAGTATATTTTGACAAATCCGCGTACTAAACCGCGATATTCTTTAAAATTTTTTACATAAATGGAATCCTTTACTTGCGATTATAATATTTGCGAAATCGCGTGTCATAAAAGAAAAGAGATACGCGAGTAATATGGGTCTTTCACAAAAAAATTGAATATGGAGGCACATCCGCGGTTCTTGAAGAATCTAATTAAAATTGTTATATTTTGACGTATTTTTGATAGGCGCTGATGAAACCGGATGCGCATCAAAATCGTATGCACATTGCGCGACTTTTACCAACTTTAAGGTTTTTTGCAGTGTATGATGCAACTGGCGGCACACAATGGCCCCTGAGTGAAACATCGAAATATTCATAAATTTTGAAAGAGATTGATTCGCTGTATACAAAAACGAATGCGCATCAACCGACTTTAACTAATTCGCGAATAACGGGCTTTTTAATTTTAATATTAATTGAATGATTGTAATTTCAATATTACTCTTAATTTCCTACACATATAAGTTATCACAGTAATCAGTTAAACTCCCGCGATTGTAAACCACATTTTTTGATGAAGTTTTAACAGTATACATTCATTATTCTATGGGATTTTAGCAAAATAGTTGGAGAACTCCCAAATATTTTTTTTCGAATTTTTAGAATCAAACCAAACAAATATTTGCAACAATATTTTCCAACAATAAGTTTTTCTCTTTTGTTGTTGCTATAATATGCAATTTATGTACCCAATCTCCATAAATTTGGTATCATATTTTTCTACGCATTGTCTAGATTCCGCATATATTTTTTAATTTATTTTTTGAGGGTTTGTACAGAATCTGGGAAAGGATAATTCGGATTTAATTCAATTTTTTTTTTATTATTTGTTGATTTTCCGCGAAAATAATAATAAATTTAATAACTTTTTAAACATCCACGAATATATATGGAATGCTGTTAACGATTTATGCATACATTTTCTCATAACAACAAAAAAGATATCTTTAAATATTTTTTCTTTATATGAGAATAAAAACCGCTACAACTTTTGCGCGCATTGGCCAATTTCGTGAACGCGAGTAGATTTGAAACCAGATTTTCCTCCTCTATACCAAAAATCGTAGATATGCTCGCAAAAAAAAAAAAATTAATTTTTTTCAAATGGAATTGTAAAGGAAAATTGTTATTCGCCATATATGCATGTAAACAAGTCCATACATATTCCATACAACTACATACATATTTTCAATTCATTGTTTAGAGACTGAACTATGTTATACTCGTATTAGATGTTTTGTAACACATTGAAGACACGTTCGCTGAATCTATAGATTGTGTTACAATGTAGCCATAAGATGTAAATATACACATATGTTTATAGTTATGTATACTAACTGAACAAGTCATCAAAAATATTGTATTTATAGCCTGACAATATAAATCATTTTAAATCTGTTGTGAAACAATGTTATTTGATGTGGTAGCATCACGACCATAAAATAACTTGTATTTCGTTCGCTTGCTTATCTTCTTCGTTTCAAAAATGTTTGTATGTTTCTATCAGTAGAGAAATAGACATTCGAATATACGTTTACAATGTAATTTCGACGGTTTTATTGGATTGTCATATGTCATATTAGTGTCAGGATATAAAATATCATAATTTTATATTTAAATATATTGTTAGAGAAGATGTACATTGAGAATAACATCTTCACAAAAGTACAAAGAAAGTTTATTTTGTTGTCATAAGTTTAACAAATCTTGGAATATTTTTTTGTATTTGAGATCCATATTTTTGCATGTCCGTCTGTTGAAATGAATTGAGAGTTGCCAATTTATGTGCTTACAATCAGAGAAGAGATGTGGTCGGAGCAAACATATGTATGTATTTTGAAACAAAAGTGTGGTGTTGTCACCAAATTCATATTGCTGCCGCAGAAATTATACTTTTTCCAGTGAGTATTCAAACATTTGAAAGTACTTGGGTGATCATTTAGAGCTACAGATTGTAGTTCGAAATCTTCAGTGCGGAACAATTGAGTACAGAGTAGTAAACTAATGAACAGTTTTTAGGGATGTTGGGCCCTATATAGCTATACCGAAATCTGTCGGCCTATTCTGTAACTTTTTAACAATCCGACAATCGACAACGTTGTCGATACTAAAAATTGTATGCAGTAACGATTGTGCTATTCTGTTAAAATGTAGACAAATTGTCTATAAACTTTCAAAAGCTTTCAATATTGTATGTATTCATAAACAAAACATACACACAAACCAATGGCAAATCCAATATTGAACATTTTTGTCTATTTTTAAACAACTACTATTTTTGTGTTGTTTTCATAAAGACATTTTTACAAAAGTTGTTAAAATTTGTTTACAAAATACAAAGGTTGTTAATTATTGGTGTGTCTTTTTACTGACCAAAGACATAAATACAACAAGATAAGACATTTTTTTGCTATCATTCTTCAGTGAATGGCTTTTGAATTTAACATAATGTTATATTACGATATGGTGATATAACATTTTTTTCTTTTATACATTTTTACGTATTTAACCGAATTTACCGATCCAATTGACATGGAATTATTCTTGAATAGATCCTTGAATTCATAAATTTCGTTTCTGATACCATTACATGAAATGTTCCTCCTTGGTTGCGATTTTGAATTAACTGCAACCTGTTAAGGGTAATGTTTCTATACAAAGTTTCGTAAACATTTTTTTGTTGCATGCATTTTGTCTAGTCTTAGTTGTATTTATAAGTGTGTCTTTTTACGTGATAATTTGTAACAATTATTACTAATGTTGCAGATTTTGACAGTTGTATAAAGGAAAAGTTGCTGAAAAAATTGTTTCAGCAACATTTAGTAAGTAAAAAGACACACCATATGTCTTTGTACTTACCAAATGTTGCTGAAACAATTTTTTCAGCAACTTTTCCTTTATACAACTGTCAAAATTCGAAACATTTGTAATAATTATTACAAATTATCGAGTGCGCAGACAGACATATTGTTGTTAAAATGAGTTTCTCGAGAAAATAACAATATCGACCGTCGTTAAAAAGATACAGAATAGGCCCACTGATTCGATTTTCAAATTTTTTGTAGGATTCGTTTGTTGTTGTTGTTTTCATAACGACATTTTTACAAAAGTTGTTAAAATTTGTTTATAGAATACTTAGGTTGTTAATTATGTTGTTAAAATGAGTTTCTCGAAAAAATAACAATATCGACTGTCGTTAAAAAGTTACAGAATAGGCCCACTGATTCGATTTTCAATTTTTTTGTAGGATTCGTTTTTTAGCCACAAATAAATGCGGATTTTACAGAATTTTGGTGAAAAAGCACCTTTGGCCCCATACAACAAAGATCCCCCATGGAAACAAAGATCCCTCTGGTGGCACGTGTTAATGTTAACCGATTGCCATACAATTTCATAAGGTTTTTGGATCAAATCAACAAAAAATTGTCATCATGTTTTAGAATATTTCCAATATGAAGGTAGCTCCAGATTTTAAGTATTTTGAAGGTTCTGCACGCACTGACCCAATTGAATGACAGTAATTCGGATCCTGAATGGGTAGAAAACATCGATATCTCATTAGTAATAAACCTTGTTTAAAAGAAAATTAAACTAGAGCACTAGATTTTTGCACCCGGGTTTCTTTTTTCCATAGGCAAGTTAATTTCGAAGATAGGCTATATCTGCCCATATTTTGGTATAGCTCCCATATAATGGTACCTCCCGATTTTCGGTATTTTGAAAGTTTTAGCTAAAATTTTTAACCGAACTAGCTGTGATTTGACATTTAAGGTACTTATGGGTCACAACCAGGGTATCGGAGTCGAGGTATTTTTGGGACGACTCCGACTGCAGACCAATTTTTTTCACGACTCCGGCTCCGACTCCGGGTCGACTCCGAGTGTAATTTAATAATGTAATAATTTTAACTTTTTCCTATATTTGAGCCCATATATGTAGGCTAACCTGTTGGGTTTTCCTAACTTACTCTTTAGAAAGAGCATTCGTTCGGATATAATACTCAACTACAGAACATATATATGAAGTAAAATGAATACCTATATTTTTTCGTCTGAATCTTACTTTGAAGAACGGCAACAAAATACAAGATATAAAGTAATTGTCGGTTTTGCCGGTTTTTTGCACGAGTATATTCTGGAAGGAACTCCTCTCAGTGAAAAAATTTTTAAGCTATTAAAATATGTGAAAATGAAGGGGCAATACAAAACATAAGGACTACATGCGATAAAACTTATAAGCAATTCATGACCAGGTTTTAAAATGGAAGTAAGCCAACATTTTAGAGTGCTTCGAGAGCCTTAAGGGGTGACATCTAGTTGAAAGCCCAATAAACCCCATTTTCATGATTTTTGTTCAAGAAAACTTTTGTGACACATGTTTTCAGAATGAGCGTAACTTAATCTGCTTTCTGAATTTTTTGTTGAAAAATATTAAGAAGTTTTGTGGCAAATGGCCGTCTATCAAACCCTGTTTGTATATCCTACACCATAATATGGAGGGTATACTTAACTTTGTCATTCCGTTTGTAACACATCGAAATATAGTAACACCCTATAAAGTATATATATTCTTGATCAGCATAAAATTCTAAGTCGATAAAACTATGTCCGCCTGTTGAAATCAAGATACAGATCGCAAATTTTAAGATAGAGATCTATAATTTGTTACAGAAGTTTCTATTACTCCTAGGATGGTTGGTATTGAAAATGGGCTATATCGGTCCTCGTTTTGATATAGAACCGTACCTCCAAATTTTCGGTATTTTAAAGGTTTTAGCCTAATTATCTTACCGAAATGGCTGCGGGTATACAACTTTCCTTCTGAGATTTGTTGGTACATCCCGATTTTCGGTATTTTCAAGGCTGTGTCGTAAAATGGATGAAATTTGGTATTTAGTCTTCCATGGGGATATAAAATATTCTAGAAAAGAATTGTAAATATATTTTCTTCTCGTCATATAGCCCCCATAAAAGCATCCTTCTCGAATTTTGGTATTTTTAAGATTGCGCTCCCAATAATCGAAACTGCTGAAATTTGGTATTTAGTCTTCGTTTGGGGTTGTACAACTTTCCACCTAAAGTTTGTCGGTATTGCTCCACGATTTTCGGCATTTTGAAAGTATAAACACATTGTTCAACCGAAATGACTGCAATTTAGTCTTCGTTGTAGTTACAAAACTTTCCTACAGATATTTCTCGCTAGAAGCCTTCGTAGAACGGTACTCCCTATTTTCGTGATGTTGAAATTATTCTTCTTATTTTACGGAAATCGTAGTCAAAAAAGGCAATAATTCAATTTTTGGCTTAAAAAGCTGAAGTTTTTGGTCATACAAAAAAAGGGCAAACAAAATTTGAAAAATAAAATCAATCGATTAATTATTAGATTTTGATTATTTATTAATTATTATTTTTTTTATTTTTTTATAACTACGATTTTATATAATCTTTTGTAAAAGCTCATCACAATATCATATAAGTATATGAGATTGTAAAAAATTCATAACCCTAGCAAGCATCTGAAATTCATACATAGTTGAGCCGCTCGGTGCACATATTGATTATCTCTACTTTTAAAAATCTTAAATTTAAGTGTCAAAGCTTATATAGAAGACGTTAAATCTCCGATTATAATTCGATTGTCATAGATTTTTCTGTTGGTTTCGAAAAATTAAAGGATCAATTGGACCAAAAATATTTTCTACTATCGATTTGTGATCAAAATTTAGATGAAAAGACTAGACTTCAATGGATAGTAAATATGCTGTAAATCTTCCTCTAACTTAGTATAATATATCGTTTGCTTGTATGTTTTCTTATAGATTTTTTTAAAAATAAATAATGATTTTTGAAAAAAATTTTGGTGTTCCGAATTTAATGTTATATTTTTATAATGTAAAAGAAAATTTGCCACATGAAACTTCCCAACGAAAAATTGTTAACATAGGTTCATGTTTTGATATTGCCTCTATGTAAAAATATTTTTTTGAGAATTAAACAACTTTTCCTCAGGGTTTTCATAAAAAAGCAAACAAATCATTTGTGTAGTTTATATAGGAAAACGGCGAGAAACCACTAAGAACGGCGTTAAGTTCGGCCGAACCCTTTATATATTTTTATATACATACAGGTGTGTTCAAAATAATAGGAGTGCCGATATACTCCAAGGGAGTGGTCAAATAAACATAGTTAAATTCTTCATTTTGGCCTATTTTGTAGTTGTTTAATATTGTTGATATCCCAACTATTAATTCATTAACAGAACTGTTGCAATTTGTATTAAATTAAGTACTATTTACACCAACATTATAAATCTTCTTCAAATTTTTGTTCAAAAAATAGGAGTGTGGAAGAAAAAGGGCAGTAACAATATTTTTATTGTCAATATTTTATTTGTTAGTAACGAATCCAATAGATTTAAAGGCTGCTTGAAAACAAAAGTCCTTTGGATGTGGCCACAAACAGGCTATTGTCCTTGCAGCTATTTTTCCCATAATTTTAGCACTTATTAGGGAATTCAATGGACTTTATAAATAAAACCTTTATAGATTAGAGTTGGTTGACACTCTGGCTGTAACCTCGAAAAATCTATGACGATTGGCACCCCATAAATTTGTATATGTCGATCCTTAAGCCAAGTTTTAGTCAGTTTCCATTAGATCTTTTTAGTAAGGTCCGACCAAAAAAGCGTATCTATAAGGCATTCATTCCTCGACGTAATAATGTTTTGAGGCCCTCAGCATCATAACTGAACGTAGAACAATTACTTTGTTTATATTTGAAAAATTTAATGATTGCCACATATGAGCTAATTTTCTACACGCTTAGTTGAAAAGCAAACTTTAATGAAATACTTCTGAAGTTGCCCTACGAATATGTTTATTTGGTTTTGCATCGTATAAAACAGAGTTTTCTAATGGAACTAATCTAAATAAAGTAATTTGTATTGAAAACCTAAACTTTTGTAGAAAAATATAGGACGGTGTATACCAAACCTAATGTGTATTCAACGCCTGCTTATTACAAAATGGTGTATAACAACATTTCAACTGTTCACGTTTTAACAATTTGTTGAATAGAAGCGAGATTGATTGTATACACAAAGCTTACATCCTAAGCACCTTAACATATTATTCGGTCGAGGAATAAATCCCTTATAGATACCCATTTTTTGGCCGATCCTTACATAAAGTTCTAATGGAAACTGGCCTAAACTTAGCTCAAGGATCAAAATACCAAAATTTTTGGGATACAAATAATCATATATTGTTCGAGGTAACAGCAATAGTATTAAACAACTGTTATCAATAAAGGTTTTGTTTATAACATCTATTGAATTGCCCAATAAGTGCTCAAATCATGTAAAAAAATCGCTGCAAGGAAAATAGCCTGTGTGTGGCCAACTCCAAAGGACTTCCGTTTTCCAACATCCTTCAAATCTATTGGATTCATTACTAACAACTAAAACAAAAAATAAACAGTAAAGCAATTTAAAACAAATTGCTGTTAATGAATTATGTTTCTTGGACAGTTTCCTTATGTATATGGGCAGTGTCTAGCTCTTAGTATCATATACAATAATGCAGTTCTATCATACCCTCATTCACCCATGATTTTGTTAACTTTAGCCATTTGTCTAAAAATTAAAAAAGAGCAACAGTGTCATTTAAACATTGTTGCTTGTGGCATCAATTTGATTGACGCTGCTTTGCCAGCATGTGTGACATGCTATAACAGCATCAGCAATAATAATCATATCATAAAGCGTGTAATTTACATGTCACTTTATGTAGGCAGACATATGTATGAAGAATACAAAATACATAGTATACTTTTGGAAATTGTTGAATGTTTATATACTATACTGACTTCTGCACCCATTACTGCTTTCCACAGCCACATTTGCACTCTAGTGTTCGAATACAAAGGAGGTAAATCATCTGATGTTTATTAGACCGACAAAATTTCCAAAGTTGTGTCGCAAACATTAACCAAAACACATCATAACGGGAACAAAGCCTCCTCAAAACATGTATGAGCATGTGACTCGAAGGATGTGTTTAGCATGTAAAATGAAGTAGCAACAATTTAGTAACGTTTTCATAGACCAAAAATGTACATGTCTGCAGTTTATGTGACTTTTAGCAGTGTTTAACGTCAACTCGTAGATGAACGCCAGAATAATTGACTTCATGCATTCACCATTAACATGTCTGCAGAATATTCTCTGTGACAACTACATGTTTCTTGCAATGACGAGACAGGGCTACAATGTTTAAAGTGCTTAAACAAATGTAAATAATTGAGAAAATGCATTTAAAAAAATAAAGAAAAATAGTAAGTAGCTGGAACATTTACAATTGCAACGGGATGTAATATAAAATTATATTAACACTCTGCTGCATGTAAATGTCAAAATGACAACACACACAATACAACTTCGTCTATTGCTAGTGAAGTTTCGTACTATGGTTTCTTCCATTTCCTATGTAGATTACCTTCACAAGAGCAACAATTTTAACTATTAAACAAGTAAAAACGGAGTTAAGTGTGGCGAGGCCGAAATTTGTACACACTCCTCCATAACTTATAATAAAACCAGATTTCAGCAACTTTGGTTGAATGATGTGTCTGAAACTTTAAAATACAGAAGATCGGGCGGTACCGATGTAAGACTAAATACGAAATTTCAGAAATTTCGTTTAGATAATGTGGCTACAACTTCACAATTTCCAAAATCTGGGGATGCAGTTCCATTGGGCTATGTGAAAACGTGTACCCATAACGACAAAGCTTTGTAGGTATGTGTTATACCCCCACGGAAACTATATAACAAATGTTTGCCATTTCGGATGGATAATCTTTCTTAAATTTTCAAAATACTAAAAACCGAGAGGTACTGTTTTGTGGAAGCTATATCAAAATGTGGTCCTGTGCCGACTATGTCGATGTTCAAAAAACGCATAAAACTAGCACCATTAACGTGGTGTTAATTGACATTCGGACATTGCCCCTTCCTGCAGATCCGCTGAATTATTTGCGTCTGTTTATTTAATTTACAACCGGCCAGTATATATATTGGTGTCCCACTATCCGCAACTTTGAAGGTTGGACTAACGAAACCACAAAACTTTTAGCACACTATGTAATTGAAAGATTTCAACCAACCAACAACAGTGGTATTGCTTTTCATTGCTATTTTCCCTAATACCATAAGATAGTATATTAGATCCATACACACATGTACTAAGTAACATTCAATTATCTCGTGTATCTTTAAATGGATACAGGAATGAAAGGCTCAGTGGGAGAACACACAAATGTTAGGATTTGTCGTCATTGGTGATATTATATTTCCATAGAAGATTTTACCTGATTTACATATCAAATTGGAAGCATTTGTTAAGCTTAGCCAAATGATAGGCAGATATGTGGTATATGTAATATCACCTTTGCATATTTGATTGTAGAATATGCAATAGGAAAATTTGACATGTAATTTTCATGACATTCAAGAAAGTAAATATGTATGCATTAAAACTATGCACGGTAAGATAATAAGCACATATTTCTTATAAACTAGGTCACTTGTCACGCTGAAATTATGAAACATTAACGTCGACGTCACTGGGAAACCGTAAAGATACTGATTGACATGTTCCATTCAAAAACCATCCAAACCCAAGTGTGGATGTATAGCCATAGGTCAACGTTTTCGGAAATAACGGCACCAACCGGTTCCAGGTAGATTGAAGATTATATCTAGGTTTTCAGTTTAACTTAGGTGTTATTTGGCATTTAAGGTTCGAAGTAGTCAAAAAACGTCTGCACTAAAAATGAAACCAGCCGATTTCCGGTACTTAAAGTTATTATCAGGGTATAAAATGCTAACGCAATAATAGGAAAAGCACCGATTATTTGCAGTTTTGCCTGCTAAAATTTCTTCGAAATATGTTTAGCAACAATGAACAACGGCAACATGTAGCAACAAATTTCACGAAAATATTGCTAGCGATGCTGATGCTATTTGATATTGTCGCTTTAATAAAATAGCATCGGGCACGCATAATCATATTTTGCAGCACACATGATCAACACATATCAGAAAAGAGAATAAGCAACAAAGTTTCAACGGCTAAAACTCCGTACACATTAGAGTTTTTAGCCGGGTTAGCCTTCTTTATGGGGATTTGTTTGACATATAAGCAATGGAATTGACATTTAAAACCCAGTGGTTTTGTTAAATCCGGTTATATGTAAACGCACTATTAGCCATGTTTTCAGCAAACAATTGCTTTTGAGATTAGGGTTACCAGTGTAATGCATTAAAAAACACGATATAATTAATTCCACTTTTTCGTTCAAAGGACATGTGAATTTTTGGTGAAGCTGCTCAATATATATTTTTTTATTTTTAAACAATAATAATTAGTATTCTTTAGGTTCTACCATATGATGGAGGCATTTTGACATTAAATGACACATTTTTTATTACTGCGTGGACAACTCTAATCAAAAAACAACCCTCGGATGCTAATTCGTTCTTACGAATGGTCAGCCGACTGCTAAATATGTAGCGTGGTTGTCGATTATGCCTAATGCAAAAAAGATTAGGCGTAAAAAAACGAAATAAGCAAAAAAGTACAAAAATAATATGCGTTCGGTTGCTTATTTAGCCGTGTGTGTCAATATTGTGTAGCAGTTAAAGTGTACAGCTAATGCTAATGTTTTTATATGCTGGCTTTTAAACCCTAGTTATTATATACATTTTCGGTTTAACGTGGCTGTAATTAAGCATTTAGTTTTCCCAGTGGTTATCAAAATTTTCCACAAAAAGATTTGGACATACATATGTCTACGTTTTGGAATAACCTCCAACCTACAAGATTGGTTTGAACTTCTATATCTCAAAAATGGCAAACCCTAGGTAGAAATCATAAAGGTCAATCCTCTAGAGAATTTTTACAGCTACAACATTTTTTTAACTAAAAATTTGAAATTTCACCGATATTTCTCATCTATGAATCAGAATCCGCAAAAACTTTCCAGTTGTAATAGGTTAAAAGTTAGTAAATGAGTGCCGTGCATGGCATTGTTTGAGGCGTAACAGTCGGAGCATTGCACAGTGTCCGATTTTCCGAAAAACCTGGCCAGAACTCTAAAAATGAATGGATTTTGACCTAACCTTTGGTTCTTATGTTTTTCGGGCCGCTGATTACATTTTACATATGATGATTACATATTATTTAACCCTCAGGCGGGCATTTAAGGGGTCTTTTTGGTCCCTCCTCCTCTAAAATGTGATCTTATCGGATCAAAATATTCTACAAATTTCATCGCCATAAATTTTTACTATAGGTCCTAGAATACACCAAAACTCTATATCTTACCTTAACTCCAGAAATATGCAAATTAGAAAAACATTTTTGGGTTAATGTCGTACTTCATCAAAGTTTTGGCAAAATTGTCCTACAAAGCATAATTTTAGAAGAATTGCGTCAAAGACAAAAATGTTCTCAGCTAAATTTCCCTGTAAGTCACCAAAGAAATGAAATCTCTATTTGCATTACATACCAAGGAAATATCGGTATCAATTTTGCCAAAAAACCAAGAAAATAAAATAGGGGTGCAGCTTCCACAATTTCTACAGTTTTGGAAATATTTGAGTTAAGATCCTTGGAATCCTTGCACTTTAGGTGCATAATGCCTTTGGCAACTTTACTGACAAGAATGCAAGGAATATTTGTCTTAAAAAAATTAACCCTAGTGCGAGTCATAAAAGGGGTCCTTTTGGTCCCTTTTTCCACAAATCTTTAAAATCTCCTATAAAATGTGTCCGGATCAGACCAAAATATTCTAGAAATTTGTTCGCCATAAAATTTTACTATAGGTCTTTAAATATATCAAAACTCTAAATTATGCCCAAACGCCAGAAAGTTACCCTATACTATATTCTGACATTCTGAATGAAAGAAAATCTGTATATACCTGCAAGACAAAATATCACATAAAAACGAAAAGTGCAAATATGTGCAGGATGTTTCGATGGAAATTGGTAAAAAACTCTTTCTTTTTTATGAAATGATAAATTACACGGCCCAACTCGATCTTACTCACAACTATTTTCATAATTTATTGTGAAAATTGATCTTGAAAAAAATTAACAAGTACGGGCATCAATTATTAAAGAACGCACAATTTATTAGCGACACTGAACATCTTAAATACGTTTCACATACCTTTCATTACAATTACAAAAAGAAAATATTTAATAACCGTTGTTTATTTTGCATATTAACATAGATTTATAAACAACTTAAATATTAAAAAAATCCAAATAGGGTCACTTCGACCTGCTTTTATACACACTTATTAAACAAGAAATGTATATATTTTTTCATAACTACACGCACTCGGATCCTATAAACAATATCTGACCCTTTTTAGTGTAAATTGATCATTTTTTTTCCCAATTTCAACTTCTATATCTCAATAAAATATAATTTAAAAAAATAAGCTTCAGTGTTTTATATAGAAAACTAGGAAATAATTTGTCGCTTAGCCTCAATAAATATATTCTTTCTCATGATGGAATCTCTCAAATAAAAAGCTTGCCGTTTAATTTTGCAACTATTTATAATTTAAATGCAGGCATTTTATTTGAGAGATTCCATCATGAGAATGAATATATTTATTGAGGCTAAGCGACAAATTATTTCCTAGTTTTAAGTGCATTTCTAAAAAAACACTGAAACTTAATTTTTTTAAATTATATTTTATTTTTAACTTTTTGGTAAATAAATTTTTTGACCACTAAACAGTGGATCCACCCATTTGCCAAAAATAAAAAAATAATGTTAAAATTTTGGTACAACATCTGGCAAATCGGACAGCTATGACATGGACCTTTTAAAAAATATATTAATTTTTGTTTAATTCGAACGCGATCTTCCTAAGAATAGCTTCAAAAGTCGGAACATTTGACTAAAATTTTTTGTTGTGATTACAACCTATATTTTAAGTGCAAGTAAATATATTCAAAATATCGCGGAACTATTACGTATAGCAAAATATTATAGTGGATTTTGAAGAAGGAGGTAATAGCACAATTTTCATTAAAAAATAGTGTTTTAGCGTGTTGTGTAATTCTAGTTAGCTGCATATTTTCTTAGTGTATTTTGTAATGCCAATTCGATCATATACTTCAATTTGACCTAAGGTTTTAGTCATGATGCCCACCAGTGCCCACCTCGGGAATAATTTTCCAAAGTAGGGCATGGGTTTAAGATTATTCAGTATTAAAATCAGCTGCCATCTAGTGCCTGACTATAAATGGTGGGTCGCTGACTAAAGCTGCCCTAGAATAGGGTTTCTATGGATATATTAGCGTATAACTCTGTTATCTGACCACGTACATTAACATAATTGGCATCAGTGGCAAGAAGAAATCTTCTTCCAAATTTGTCTTACGCTATAAGGTCTATATTAAAAATGTTACCAATTTTCAGACAAAATTGTTGATTTTTTTTAATCCGCTAAATTGGTTGGATTTTATGCTGTTTTGGAGATTGTTTTGTTTAACCAAGCCTATTTTTGCATCATAAGATAATCTGGACCTTTGTTCATGTCATTTTGTATTAACAGCATAAAACAATTCTTACGTATACCCCCTCCAGAGGGGAAAGGGGGGATAATGTTACGCTCGTGGTTTCTTATAATACTTTTCCCAGCAGCACAAAGCTGTAACCGGCGCATTGGCTTGATTTTTACACTCTAAATATTTTTTGCCACTTTCTCCATACAAGTGGATCCACTGTGCACTGAGAACAAAATTATAGTAAATTTAGATTAAAACATTAAAATGCCTGACATCGTGTAGTACCGTTATATAAAGGCTATACCAAAACCTGGACTTATGTCCATAAACGCAGAAAAATTTATGTTAGAAATATGTTTGGATCCAAACAAATATATGTTTGGGACCGGTTGCAAACAAATATATGTTTGGACCAAAACATATTATGTTTGTTTGCAACATTTTGTAACATATCTCAATTTGATATGTTTGGGTAAAACATACTTTTTATGTTAGAACATTTTTTTCATGGGTGGAGAGAGGATGTTTGTCAACGAGAGTAATAACAGTGCTCTCGCGGCTGTGGAATGCTGCTTTATAATAAAGAGTTGTGTGTATTGTATAATAGAAGACGTAGAAGCGAAGAAGGGGGCTTTGGTGGCATGTATGCGTCAAACTCGTGTGTTTCTTGTTTTGTTGTTGTTAACCAACGAAGAAGAAAAGAAGAAATGATATGAATTATATTTTTTTTCTTTCTTCAGTGTTTTAGTTGCCTTTGTAGAGTCAAGACGGTAAAGTGAGTGAATAAATCAGTGTTTTGTGTTTTCTTAAAGAAATTGTGTTTTTAGTAAATTAAATTCCCAATACATTTTATAATTGAATCGGAAAGTTGAATGGAATTATTTTATTGGACAAGGAAGAAATCGCATTTAATATTGGTAATTACAGTATAATCTCGATAATCCGGACACCACATGTTTTGGCGGTCCGGATTACCGAGTAGCTACGAAAAATACATATTTTTGTGTTTAAAGTATAAATTAATTTAAAATTTATTCGATAGAAAAATATTATTTAACATAAACGTGTTCTTACATAATTTAAATACATAAGTTATTAAAAAATAGAATTTGAAAATATGTACAGGGTATTAAGATTTTGACTTTTTAAAGTCTGAGAACAATGACATCATCGGAACCATTTATTTCTATTGACAATAAGGTGTATAAGCTCCTTTTCTGGATAAGTGCGACAGGAAAAATTTAACACAGTGGTGGAATGTTAAGCAGCCCGCCTTGCACACTTTATACCCGGGTTTGATTTCCAGGTGAGGAAACGTCACATTTTCAACGGTGGCCCAAATACCTCTCAGCGTAATATTGGCGACTTTTCCAAAACAATTCAGAAACTTATCTACAAGTGGTGTCATAAGACTCGTTGTTAGGACTCTTCTGTAAAAAGTAGATCTCATAACATTGAGCTAATATCATTGAAATGAGATAAGTATAACTTTCCCTTCGGTGATGTTTTTGGGAAAATATATAACCTAGCCTAAAATTTCGAAGATTTTAAACGACATGTTTTGTTAGCCAGAAATTGAATAGCATTATTGGAATAATTCTTATTTTTTACTAATTTTTTAGAAACGCCTTGAATTATTTGCCAAATAAAATTTAGAACCACTTTTCTGGGCTTAAATCAACCATTTCGTCAACTAGAATAGTAAATTGGTTAATGAAGATTTTAAACGATTGTGGACCTTTTGCCTTTTTTCTATTGCATAGTTGTATGTTTAGATATTAACTCGTTCCTTAGCAAACTTATGACCTGATTCACAAACTTAGAATATATTATTCTCATCTGTCACATTTTTTGAAATTTTAGGATAAGTGGTTGGAAACTCGGAACAAAATTATTTTCCTAAGGAGCTTGTATTGAAAAGGTGAATTCTACCGAAGTCCCGCACACCCAACCAATATGCTACTATCGTTTCGCTGGTGGCCTAATTCAGCTCATCAGGCATATCGAATGTGAATGGATAGAAGACAAAGGCTGATTTTGATAACTTCTATTAATACAACCATTATTACACATTTGCAGATATGAAGTATTTTTGAAGCCTTTTTCTTACCAAGCCAACCTAGTGTCTTGTCTAGATTCGTTTCAATACAAACTACTTAGGTCATGTTAGCTCGATTAAAATTCAATTAATTAAAAACTTTCATAAATAATGACCTTCATCCTAATAAGACAACAATAAATAAAAAATATTTTCATTTTGGCTTTTAAGCCAGTTGCATTTAAATCATATTCAGCACTTCGAGTTATTTTACGTTTGCCAATACCACTCTTCGAGCACAGCTTCAAAAAATATGAAGTATTTTTGCTTACAACGAATTAATTTTTCATATATATCATAAAAAACCAAATTTTATCAATAAAAAAAAACCAAATTACTACTCTAAACAATAAAATAAGTAACTTAAATAACTCAATGTAGTGTAGAAGAAAACGAATGAGTGTCCGGATTATCGAGGTAAAAAAATTGCCGTGAGTCCGGATTACTGAGTCTACAGTGTAAATATTTTCAGTGTCCGGATTACCGCGTTGTCCGGATTAACGAGTGTCCGGATCATCGAGACTATACTGTACATACATACTTATGTATATTTGAAATATGGCATATCCATATTTATTTATTACATTACATAATCATTTGATTCTAGATGCCGATTCCCCGCTGATGATTTCAACTAAGAGGACAATTTGTTTTATTTCACAACTAAGGAGAAGCGTTCAACTACGTTTCTATATATTTTTCCTTTTTAAAAGTGTGACTACAAATTATTTCAATCAGTTTTTCTTTTATTAAAGTGTGTTAAGTATTTCTTTGGAATTTTGTATGTACCTATGTGCTTGTTGTTCTTTTGCCTTTTAATAAAAAACCACAACATTTGTGTGTATACTATAGAGATAGCCAGTGAGCTCTTACTGAGAGCAAGTGAGCACACATTTTAAAGTGTTTTACATTGAATTTTACGCTCCCTTGCTCTCAGTAAGCGCCCACTGGTGCATGTGTTTGTTTTTTTTGTGCCTTTTGGGTTTGTATTTTTTTGCACCCAAACATATAAAATATTTGCACCCAAACATAAAATTGTTTCCACCCAAACATATCTTTGTTTGCACCCAAACATATATATCTTTGCACCCAAACATAAATATCTTTGCACCCAAACATATATATGTTTGCACCCAAACATATATTTGTTTCCACCCAAACATATATATGTTTGCAGACCCAAACATATATTATGTTTGGGACTGTTGCAAACATATATATGTTTGCTGCAAAATATGTTTGGGACATATGTTAGAGAGGCCGATTTTTTTTGCGTGTAGTTTTTGGTGGAGAAGTTCCTGTACCATTGGGGACCCCAAATGACAAGTTACAGCCAATTCGGTCCCAAAATGAAGATAAAATCCTCATAATACTTGAAATCGGGTGGTACCGCTATAAGGGGCTATACCAAAACCTGGACCTATGTTCACAATTTTTGGTGGGGAAATCTCTGCATAATTGGAAGTGCCAAATAACAGCGAATTTGGGCAAAAATTAAGATAAAATCCTCAAAATACCTGAAATAGGGTGGTACCGCTATATGGGGGCTGTAGGAAAAATTGGGCCCTTATTCGTGTATTGTCATCAAAATCTGAAAAGTGTGCAAAGTTTCAGTTCGATTGGTCAACTGCAACTGTGTGGAAAATGAGTTACCAGAGTTGAAATGCAAGTTAAATAAAACACCGTTAAAACACTTTAATATGGACAAATCTATTTTCACATTTAAAGTTGTGCACCTCGTGTGATGCGTAAGCAAATTTCAAATATGACAATACACATGCATTTTTCCGCTCTATTTTCATCTGTACAACATTAACAAAACATTGACCACATCATCAACAACAAACATTTGTTTAGTTTATTTGAGCAAAAAAAGAAACGAAACGAAAGCAAGAAAATTAAGAACTACATACATATGGACACAAAAAGTTACGGAACAAACGTAAAAATATGTGGTCTGGTAAAAGCTTAACTTCGCTAATTTCTTAATCTAGGCCAAAAGGTAGTCGTCTTTGGAAATCTATTCTAACTTCGGCTTTTGAGAACATTTTTCAGCATGAAGCAAAGTAGGCAAATTCGTAAGCAAAGGTTATTCACTATTCTTGCCCAAACTTACTCTTGCCTTGTAAATATATAAATTCTTGTCACACCAATAAAGTAATTTCTCCGAAATGTATAAGCTATTTTTATCATAGAAAATTTGATGCAAAAATGAACTACACATTGTTTGGTGACAGTCACGTTTATACTCAATTAACCACACATCTTGTTAAGAAAACTTTCACATCCATGCCAAGAAATTGAAATGTGTAAGATAGAACTGACTTTAATTAATTATCTGTATCCGCTAGCTGTATTAGCTATAAAAACTTTATACTTTTTATAGATGGATTTCGTTAAAAGATTTGCCATTGTGTCGCAGGAAAAAAATAGAAAGTAATGGCGTAGCAAGTCAACTCGCATTTATAAAAAATTGAAGGGATGAAAAGTAGAACATAAACTATTGAATGCTATTTTTAAATGTTCTTTTAAAGGTAATATGGTTTTCTAAAGTAATTTAAAGCTTATTAGTTTTAAGATTTTCTGAAT